>NC_053497.1:148853695-148991195 GCF_905171775.1 Rana temporaria | reverse complement strand
ACACGAGATACACGGCGGCATACACGAAGGGAGGGAGACGGACTGCAGCAAAACGGAGGGTGGCTGGAGGAGGACACGGGACAGTCAGCGGTGATCGTGTGTGGGGGAGTTACAAGCCCTGATCACCGCTGATTTTAAAGCAGCTGAAAGCCGCGCGCGCGGGAGGGGGTGTAGAAAGAAGCGGAGAAATTAATTTTAAATATATACAGCGGTGATCGGTGCTTGTAACTTCCCCACGCACTGATCACCGCCGACAGTACAAGTATCGGGTGAAGCATCGGGAGCATTTGCCCGAGTACAAGTACTCGGGCAAATATCGGTATCGGGACAACCCTAGTGGGGACCCATCAGTATATCCAGATGGCCAGGTTAGCATCGCTCTCTATTTCCCCTGGGGTGCCCCCATACCTGGGGCCTCAGTCTGCACAAATGAGTTCCTAAAACAAATGGTTTCCTCTTCAAGGGACCTCACCTTGAGTCATATTTTATTGGACATTACATAAGTGCTACAGTCTAAGGTAGTGGCGTGCCCCTTGCACAAGACTATTAGCCTGGTCCTTACATTGGATGAAAGTAAACGGCTCGTGACTGAACTAACTTCCTAATCTCCTCCGGTGGTTTGCACACAAAGGTGCTTCTCATCGCCTGTGTGGTAGGCAGAAAGCCTTGTTGGAGGGTTCTATGCCTTTGGACAGTCAGCAGCTGGAACGTGCTGGGTCCCTGTTGGAAATGGAGCATCTTCGGAAGCCTTCAGGGAACCTGATCACCTGCAGTTAGGTCCTTTTTCTGTAGTTGAGCCACAGCTTCTTGGTTTATACTTTCCAAATGCTTTCCCATACACTTCCCATAATTGGATGCATTTTCTTAGCAGTAAAGTTGCTCCACAGATGCTTGCCTAAAGCAAGGTGAATCAGGAGATCCCTAGGACCATATTCTGTGCTCAGGGATAGGCAAGTCCTGTGGAGTTCATCTTTGAGAACCCACGGTCAACCTTGAGTGCTCAGTCGGATGTCTTTTTGTTCATTCTTTTTTTTTTTGTCTAGCGTTCTTGGCACCAGGACAGTGGTTGCAGCCTTTGTTGGGGTGCCCCTTTTGCACCCTAGTAATGCCAGGCATTGTACCCTTGAGTTCTAGTTCAGTTTCAGGATTGGTGTTCTTGAGGTAGAGCCATTCCCTTCTGAAATTGATCTATTTTATCCAGGTCTTGAGCATCCGGTTGATCCTTGATGACCTTGGTCATTGAAATGTTTCCTTGTTTTGCAGGGGGGCTTCACCTCTTCTAGATCATGTTCAGCCATTGGTCCAGAGTTGGAAGGGTACCTAGTACCTTCCTGTGCCTTTTCAGTGGCTGTTCCCGCCTCTGTTAAATTGATTTTGGATATCTTGATTATTTCTGAATTCCTGTGTCTCTCTATAGACACAAAATTGAAAAGAAGATATGTTTTGCATACTGTAAAAAAAAAAAAATTTGTGTCTATTGAGGGACACCGGTCTCATCTCAGTTTTTTTTTTCTTATCTCTTGACCTGGAACTGTTTTTTTTAACAAAACTGAGGTATGCAGGAGGGGTCATATGGGGGCTGGCTTACAATTGTTTTTGCCAGTGTCCACACCTCTTGTAGGTGGCAGGATAACCCTATTGTGTCTGAATTCTAATATCTCACTGGGCTCCCAGAAGTAAATTTAAAAAATAAATAAGCATAACTGGTAAGGGAGTACCTGGTTCCTTAGGTAGTCCATCTGTCATTTTAAATTCAGGTGCTTTGCAGCTTCTAGCTGTAAGGAGGGACCCTTCCTGAAGCTGCAGTTTTGTAAGTCACCCGGCTTGTCTTCAAAATCTGTGCCGTTCCAATAGGTTCACTTTAATGCCTACTGCACAAGCAACTCATACTTGTGTTTTCTCTGTTTTCTGTTTCTCCTCCAGGCAACAAAAGCATTCTCCCCACCCATGTGACAATTCTGGGTGACCAGTCACAAACCACCACACTGCCATCATGGGAGGGAGTCCCCTACTACTTGGGTTCTTTTCTTAATACCAGACAGCTGACCAGTACAGTAAGGGAATGAAGGGCTACAAATAAACTGCTTGGTGGCCACCAATTAAATAAACTTCTTGTTTCGGAGGTCGCTGCGAAAAGTCTTTCAGGTTTGAAGCTGAAATGACCAGATGCACAGGAAGGGACTGCTCCCTTTTGTCTTGTTTTTTTTATTACTTTCCTTCTGTCCTCCTTTCCTTTTTTCCATCCTTACCCCCCGAAACAGTGTTTCCACTCAAACAAGGTAACTTGTATTAACGTGTTTGTAAAGCTTAAATTTTTTTTTTTTAAATAACAAACATGTTATACTTGCCTCCACTGTGCAGCTCGTTTTGCACAGAGTGTCCCTGATCCACGTCTTCTGAGGTCCCTCTGCAGCTGTCTCGGCTCCTCCCTGCTTCTTGTACCCCCCTCCCGGGAAGCGCTCTCCCAAGGGAGTTACCTTGTGGGCGCGCTCCCAAGTCCTGTATCCGGCGTCCATAGCCGCTGACTACAGGACTCGGCCCCGCCCCTTGCGTCATTGGAGTTGATTGACCACAGCGCGAGCCAATTGCTGCGCTGCTATCTATCCAATGAAGAGCAAATAAGACCTGGGCTGAGATCAAGTGCGTTCTCGACTTTCGAGGGCTCAGGTAAGTAAACCGAGGGGGTTGGGCGGCCTGTAATCACCATATGTTTTTTCACCCTAATGCATTGGATGCATTAAGGTGAAAAAACATGAAGGTTTACAACCCATTTAAGTTTTTATAACCTTTTTTTTGCTGCTTTCAGGCCTACAATGTTACATTTCAGAACATTTTTGTCATATTCCTGCTGAAAACTCCTTTCCTCACACTGTATCTCATGCTTATTGCTAAGTAGTGCTGACAATTATAAAATCTTTCTTCTCCACAGTTTTAATCTAGTGTTAAGAATTGATGATTGTGTCTTGTGTCTGACCTTTCCTGTTTTGTTTGCATTTGCTATAGAATAACGGAGGAAGCTCGGAAGATGTTCGCTGAGCTTGGAAGCTCTGTGTCCAAAGAGGTGGCATTCAGGGATAGCTGGGTTCTTCTCGGAGCTAAGGGAGTCCTAGATAAAACTCCATTTGAGCAGGTGCACTTATGGGTGTTTGATGTGTTGTTTTTCCCTGTATGTATGGTGTACACCGCATTAAAGAAGGTTAATCCTTTCATGTGTGATGGTTAAGTTTGGTATAGACTGCATTTGTAAAGTAAAATGATGTGACAGTGCAGTTTAATGCCCTGTATTTTAAGAGATTATTTCACAAATTATTGACAATTCAAGCAGAGCATATGAAAAGATAATGCATAAGCAGAGGTTTCTTTCAGAATAAGAATAAACGCATCAGCATTTATATGGAAATCACACACGCGCACGCTCTGAACCCAGCATGTTGGCTCTGACAGCTCAGCACTAGTAGTTTTCATCATGGAGCTCTTCTGTCTGACAATGAGAAATCTGGCAGCTCTTGTGTCCTTTTTTTTTTCTCCTATGTATCGGTCCTACCACCAAATCACATCAATTACTTAAAGGGGTTGTAAAGGAAAAAAATTTTTTCATAATGGGCATCCTTTGCCTGCAGACATTCCTCTTTTCACTTCCTCATTGTTCGTTTTTGCTCAGAAGTTGCTCTATTTCTTCTCTGTTCTGTTCACTTCCTGCTTGTCTGTTACTCACCACCGTGACGGGAGGCTTTACTGCGGTGGTCAGTAACGTGCTCGCCCCCTCCTGGGAACTACATCTGTGCGGCAGGACGCTCTCTACGTGTTAGAGACTTCAATGAGGTGTGAATTACTGGGCATGCCGCAATTCATAATGGGAAATGAAGTTCTTACATGAACGAGCGATGCAAACCAGGAAGTGAATGAGAACAGAAACTAGAACGCCGGAGGTGATATAGATGAAGGAATTTAATAGGTATTTACTTTACACTGTATTTATCATTACACTATTCTGTCTACCTTGCAGACATTAATTTTGGGCAAATTTTTTTTTCCTTTACAACTCCTTTAACTCTACTTTGCCTGAATGTGTAGCACTATATCAGTAGACTTACTGGTGGCAGTGCTTGGCACTAAGAGGGATTGCACTTAATCTTTGGCTGAAGTCAAGGCATCTTGTACAGCCATGAAGCTCCACAGGGATACAATTACAAATACTGATGTGGTTCTGTTAAATACAAGGCTTTAGTACTAATTTAAAGCGGAGTTCCACTCAAAAGTGGAACTTTCGCTTATCCGTCCCCCCCCCCCCCCCGGTGCCACATTTTGTTACCTTTCAGGGGAAAGGGGGGGCGGGTACCTGTTTTTGACAGGTACTGGTCCCCACTTCCGGTTGATGGCGCTGCGGTCCGGTCTCTCGGAAGCTCCTTTCTCCGCCTCCGGACCAATTACAAAGTGCAGTGTACTTCACGCATGCGCAATAGGGAACGGGCTGTGAATCCGAAAGGCTTCACTGCCATGTTCCCTTACCAGGAATGGCAACAGCTGCACCCAATAGCCGATCCGAAGATTGGCTGGGGTGCCGACATTGCAAGCTCCCTGGACAGGTAAGTGTCCATATATTAAAAGTCAGCAGCTGCAGTGTTTGTAGTTGCTGACTTAAACATTTTTGTGGGGGGGACCTCCTCTTTACGGTTTGGATTTGTGGGCCTAGGCCTAGTCAAGCTGTACTGTCCAAACAGCTGAAGCCTGCTGCCCTGTTTTCAGGTCCTGGTCTGCTGAGTTAAAGTGGATGTAAACCAAATTCATGAAATTTGAGCTGGGCACATATATCTGCAGTATTTTGTTATCTCTTTTCAATGAGCCAAGTCTTATAGCTCTCTTCTGAATGGTTCCTGTTATCAGCCTGAGAACTCCTGACATATTTTTTTTACTTTAGACAAAAGCGGCCTGAATCTTTTGTCAAAGGAGGTTGCTAAAATAGAGTAGCAGAGAGCAGCTCCTATTACAAAAAGGCTCTGAGAGTCTCTGCCTATGATGGGAGGGGGTGTGTGCCTTTCCTCCAATCAGAAATGTTGGCTATCTTGGCTCTATGCCCAGACATCACACTCAGTGTTAACCAGGAAGAGAAAAGCTCCTACCACATCTCAACTTTCTAAACAGTATATAAATGTGAAGACAGCAGATATACATATAAAACCTCTATAGGGAGATTTGGTTAATCTCTGTGTATCATCTGAGGCTGTTCACTTCACTGGGTGTATGAAGGGTTTACATCCACTTTAAGTGTTCGTAATAAATTGTGAGCTGACCCCTTCACTAGAATCACTAGAATCCTTCCAGGCTTGTCAACCAGTTAAGTGGTAAAAAAATAGTGGAACTTGATATCAAGTCAGCTAATTCACTATGGCAGGGGTGGGCAATTATTTTTTCGATGGGGCCACATGAGAAACTAAAAATATTTTGGAGGGCCGGGCCAAAAGGCTAAACTCAATACTGCATAAAATCAATTGTATTTCTTTATAAAAGCAGTAAATATCATTGTTGGACAACTGGTACGAGTACTTGTACTTTATATATACACATAGCAATAGGGTACAGCGGTACAGTATAAAAAAAAATGTATATATAAGTACAGTATTAAAAAGTAAAAAATATATACATAGCAATAGTGTACAGTGGTACAATATATATACCGTATATTACAAACCCTCTCTTTGAAGAAACCTAACATTTGATTTTGCCTAATATCAAATCCATGCTGGGGCTTGTAGTTGCCCATCCTCAGAGGATGGGCAACTACAAGCCCCAGCATGGATTCAGTAAGGGCGGTCTAGCTGCGTAGCAACAAGATAAAGAAGATTGGAGTTGAAATTGATTGATATTGTTTACTAGCTAACAAAAGTTATTAGGCAAAATCAAATGTTAGGTTTCTTCAAAGAGAGGGTTTGTAATATATATATATATTGTACCACTGTACCCTATTGCGCTATATATATATATATATATATATATATATATATATATATATATATATATATATATATATATATATATATATATATATATATATATATATATATATATATATATATACATATAATATAATTTTTTTTTTTTACTTTTTAATACTGTACTGTATTAAACACTGGGGCTTGTAGTTCCCCATCCTCTGAAGAGACACAGGTTGGCAGTTGCTGGGTGAACCCTGCCTCTTGGGTCTGTCACCCTGTCCCTCAGCTGTCAGCAAAGGGGTTTTAGGGTTGTAATATACATGGCATGCCATGGGTGGACTCACCTGTGTATTACACCGGAATGACATCTCACACTCAGTGTCTACTCCTCACATTCACGCCGCATGGATTGCTCCTCACAGGCGCGCGGAAAGGCAGCTGACGTCATCTGACGTGACGCCAACTCCCTGCCTGCACGTACGGCTCAATCCGTACTCTGCCTACGGCCCCGCCCCCCCCCCACCCACTAGCTGCTGGCCGGCCCAGCCACTGACTAGCCAGGAGGAGGAGACGCTGTGAGATGTCACTAGGCCCAGGCACTACCGTAGCTAGCGATCCGCGGGCCAGATTAAAAGGTCCGCCGGGCCGTAGTTTGCCCAGCTCTGCACTATGGCATATATGTATGCAAAGTAAGCTAGCAAGAAGATGTCTTGCTGCCAATAACAGCCAATCAGACTCTGTTTCATTTTCAAACCATGCACTAGAAATTAAATGAAAGCAGATTGTTTGCAATGTGACAAGAAATGTTCCTGTTTGCATATTTCCTAGAAATGTTTTCATCCTATTGTCATCGGAATATAACTCCATTAGGAATTTTTTTTTTATTTGTTTTGGATACTTTTGGGAAACATTAAAGCACCATAGACCCCGTTCACACTGGGGTGTTTTTCAGGCACTTTTGGGCTAAAAATGGTGCCTGAAAAACGGCTCCCCTGCAGTCTGTGTGAAAGCCAGAGGACCTTCACACTGAGGCGATGCGCTGGCAGGACATAAAAAAAAACTCCTGCAAGCAGCATCTTTGGAGCGGTTTATACACCGCTCCTGCCCAGTGAAGTGAATGCAGCTGATTTGCTGCAGTTACTGTGAAGCTGAATTTTCTTTATGCTGTGCTCAGGGCTCAAAATTTCAAGTCCTGAGCCACTAGCCAGGCCTCAAAAGTTACTCGCCACCAGTGCCCCACTCAATCCCTACCATTCCCCCGCCCCTAGACACACCCTCAAATTATCTCATGAAATGACACTTAAATGTTTTATTCAAAAATAAGTTACAAAAATAAATATTAACAACTTTATCACATCTCCCCGGTGCTTAAGAATCTACACTGGCTCCCGATAGCAAAACGGGTTGAGTTCAAGGCACTCTGTCTGGTGTTTCGGGCCTATTGGCAACTAGGTCAGATGTACTTATCGAATATGACACAACACTACTGTCCACCCAGAGAGCTTCGCTCGACTGACGCCCTGTTAGCAATTATTCAATCTAGTCGATCAGCTTCAAAAGGTGGCCGCCGGCTCCAAACAATGGGGAACTCTCTTTGGAACCAGCTCCCTCATCAGCTCCGAGCATCCTCCTCCTTGATGGCCTTCCGTAAGGGCTTGAAAACACTTCTTTTTTTCACAAGCCTACAGATAGAGACTTGGCCTTCCAAGCCCTTAGCAGGACGCTGCCTTAATCCCAGGCTGCGGTCCATAGTCAGGGAGTAGGGATAGGCTTTTTGTGCCCTGACACCCCCCCCTTCTTTTTATATTTCTGTTTATTTCTTGTCTGTTCCTCTTTTACTTAGATGTCCTAGTTTTCTTTTTTTTGCTCTTGGGAACTGGATACCCCCAGCTTGTTGGTAAGCGCTTAGACGCGAGTTTCACAACTCGCATTCGGCGCTCTAAGTATTTATTCCAATCCAATCAGTGCAGCCTCACCTGTGCCCCTCAATGCAACCCCACTTGTGCCCCTCAATGTGCTCATCAATGCAGCCTCACCTGTGCCCACCATTGCAGCCTCACCTGTGCCCACCATTGCAGCCTCGCCTGAGCAGAGGAATGCATGGCTGGAGAAAGAGGAGAGCCACGGGATAGCACGCTGTTGCAGGCGCTTACATTATAATTGTCTCCTTGGCACAGCCCCACCTCCTCCTGACCCTGTGCTCTGAATTGGAGGCATAGGTATGATAGATTGGGGGGAGGGGGCTGAATTGGAATTAATGAATGAATCAATGACTTGTATAGCGCTACACATGCAAACTGAATCACTTCTAGGCGCTTTTTTCAGCCAGTGTCTGCTTGGCTGGTGTGGTCATTTTACCCCGTAGGATCTCGACACGCTTGGGACACACAATCGTACACACAGATATACATATATATATACTGGGCCAATTTGGACAAGATCCAATGTACCTACCAGCATGTCTTTGGAGTGTGGGAGGAAACCGGAGTACCCGGAGGAAACCCACGCAGGCACAGGGAGAACATGCAAACTCCAGGCAGATGGTGTTGTGGTCGGGATTCGAACCAGCGACCCTTTTGCTGCTAGGCGAAAGTGCTACTCACTACACCACTGTGCCTCCACTATGGAGGCATAGGTATGATAGATTGGGGGAGGGGGGCTGAATTGGAGGCATAGGTATGATAGATTGGGGGGAGGGGGCAGGATTGGGGGGGCATAGGTATAATGGATTGGGGGGGGGGGGTGATTCAGACCTATGATTCCAATTAACCCCCCCCCCCCCCCAATCCAGCACATATGTCCTCCTAATTCCCCCCCTTAGGCCCCGTACACACGACCAAACATGTATAGTCAGCATACATGTTCGGTCGTGTGTAGGCGCGAGCGGGCCGAATTCCAGCAAACATTTGCCCGCCGGGCCTTTTCCCAGCAGACAAATATTCCTGGACGTGTTTTAAAACCGTCCGCTGGAATCCCGCCCTACCGTACATGTCCGAGCGCCCGCCGTCCCTCGCATGCGTCGAATGACTTCGACGCATGCGTGGAAGCCTTTAAATGGCAGGCCCGCCCACGTCGCCGCGTCATCGCCGCGGCGACGACGCTGACACGCCCCGCGTATTGTTTACGCGCGGACTTCTGTACGATGGTTAGTACAGCCATCGTACAGAAGCCCTCTGGCAGACATGTACGGTGAAAACGGTCCGACGGACAGGTTTCATCGTACATGTTTGCCCGTGTGTACCGGGCCTTACTCCCAGCAAACTTCTTGTTAAATCCCCCAATGCCTACAGAACATCATAACAGGCTGCCTCATTATCACATACCATTGTCCTGCAGCCACGGATTCAGGCATCCGTGCACTCCTTGGATGTGTGGGAGGTGTAGAGGGGCGGTCCCAGGCGACTGGTACAGTTGTGGGCAAAGCTGCTGGCCTGTGGGAGGTGCAGAGGGGCGGTCCCAAGCGGAGGTGAAGAGGGGCGGTCCCAGGCAGCTGGTACAGTTGTGGGCAAAGCTGCTGGCCTGTGGGAGGTGCAGAGGGGCGGTCCCAAGCGGAGGTGAAGAGGGGCGGTCTAAGGCGGCTGCTACAGTTGTGGGCAAAGCTGCTGGTCTGTGGGAGGTGGAGAGGGGCGGTCCCAAGCGGCGTCGGTGTCAATTATTTTCACAAATCTGTTGCTAGCTTGTGCGGGAGGTGGAGAGGGGCGGCGCAGGCTCTGGTACACTTCATTGCAAATGCTGTGCTTTGCTGCTAGCCTGTGCAGTGTGAGCGTATGTGGGAGGTGGAGAGGGGCGGCGCAGGCTCTGGTACACTTCATTGCAAATGCTGTGCTTTGCTGCTAGCCTGTGCAGTGTGAGCGTATGTGGGAGGTGGAGAGGGGCGGTCCTAAGCGGCAAGGAAAGTGGAGCGGCGCTGGCAAGTCAGCTGTAGAATATTGTATTAGCCGCACTGCCAGTGTGTGCGCGGCAGGAGGGGAAGCCCTGTCCATACTCGCACTGCTAATAAATGCACTCGCCAAATGCGAGGAGGCGAGTGCAAATTTTGAGGGCTGCTGTGCTTCTCGTTTTGGCAAACCGAGGGATATCGGCATGGCCTCCTTCCCGCCCCTCCAAACCTCACTGCACATAGTGGTTATGAAGCCTCATGCTGCTGATGTAGCGGTCCGTAAACTGTACAATGTAATACGTAACCATCATAATGATCACAATAGCAAGCTCTCAATGATGAGCACAGCCAAGTGATCATACTGACCAATGAGATGCAACTGCTTCTTCCGGTAATGTGTCCCAGATCATGGTCACATAGTCACACTGGCATTTGAGCACTTTCCATTGGGAGCATTATGATGGTTTCTCCCTGGGGGGCTGTGTATTGTAGTGTATAAACTGATACATTGGCAGCACAAGAAATCACAAATGCTATGTACGGCAGGCCCAAAGTGGTGGCCAGGATATTTGGAGTGAGTTCACCTTTTTATATCTCCTAAAAAGATGTCCAAAGCCTGACAGCAGATTCACTTTAAAGCGGAGATCCGGCCACCAAAATGTTTTTTGTTTACAGGTATCCCCTCCCACTATATGTGTATATGCTAGTGGATAGTAATCCTATTTATTTTTTTCTTACATTTTATCTGATGCTCTTATGGCCATTGCCATGATGAGTGTGGGCATTTGAAGCCCACTTGCAACCTCTTCCTGGGTAACCAGCAGGCGCCTCTCGAATCTCGCGCATACGCAATGCTCCGGCTGCTCTAGCGCTGACTGTTTATCAAGTTGCTATAACAACGGGCAGCAACGGAGGAAGGTCCTGCCCCATTGTTATGGCAACATAGATCCGTCTTAAAAGGGTTTTAAAGGTTTGTTGTTTATTATCTAAATAGGTTCCTTTAACCACTTCCCTACCGGCCCATAGTAAAATGACGTCCACAAAGAACTTCTGCCGTTCAGAGTGGACGTCATATGACGTCCTGGGCTTCCCGGGTGGATATCTGAATGATGCCTGCAGCTAGAGGCATCATTCAGATATCCTTCTAAACTGCCGGCGATTCTGCACAACGTAAGAACGATCATAGCGGCGGTTCCGCCGCTAGATCGTTCTTACAGGCGGCGGGAGGGGACATCCCCCCCCTCCCGCCGCCATCCGGTGCTTCTCCGGGCTCTCCCGTGCCATCGGGGGCCCGGAGAACGAATCGTCCGGCGCGCGCAGGAAGCATAGAGATGACTGGTGACCAGATGGTCACCAGTCATCTCTATGACCGTCGGAGGACCCGGGCGCGATGTGATGACGTCACGCCCGGGTCCCCGTAAGTAAACAAAGCCGCGATTGCGGCTGCTAAGCAACCACAAGCATGAGATCGGTGAATTTTTTTTCACCGATTTCATGCTTTCCAGCCTGGAGGAGAGATGTGGGGTCTTATTGACCCCGCATCTCTCCATAAAGAGTACCTGTCACACACATTCCTATTACAAGGGATGTTTACATTCCTTGTAATAGGAATAAAAGTGATAAAAAAAAAAAAAAATTAAAAAAAAAAGTGTAAAAAAAGAAATAAATATATAAAAAAAAAAAAGAAATAAAAATTTATTTTTTTAACGCCCCTGTCCCCGGTAGCTTGCGCGCAGAAGCGAACGCACACGCAAGTCCCGCCGACATATGTAAACGCCGTTTAAACTACATATGTGAGGTATCGCCGCGTGCGTTAGAGTGCCAGCAACAATTCTAGCAATAGATCTGCTCTGTAAATCTAAACTGGTAACCTGTAAAAAAATTCAAAGCGTTGCCTATGGAGATTTTTAAGTACCGAAGTTTGGCGCCATTCCATGAGTGTGCGCAATTTTAAAGCGTGACATGTTAGGTATCTATTTACTCGGTGTAACATCATATTTCATATTTTACAAAAAAATTGGGCTAACTTTACTGTTTTAAAAATTTTTTAATTCATGAAACAATTTTTTTCCCAAAAAAAGGCGTTTGAAAAATTATTGCGCAAATACCGTGCAAGATAAAAGGTTTCAATGACCGTCGTTTTATTCCCTAGGGTGTCTGCTAAAAAAACATATATAATGTTTGGGGGTTCTGCGTAATTTTCTAGCAAAAAAATTATGATTTGTACATGTAGGAGAGAAGTGCCAGAATAGGCCTGGTATGGAAGGGTGTATAACTGCCCGGTATGGAAGAGGTTAAGCTAGTGCATTGTTGGTTCACTTACCTTTTCCTTCGATTTCCCTTCTAAATGTTTTTTTTTTTTTTTCTGAATTTATCACTTCCTGTTCCTCCTCAGTAAGCTGTGCTGGCTGACTAACCCCCAGCCAGAATGGCTCGGATGATGGGGGCAAGCTTACTGAGGAGAAAAGGGAAGTGAGAAATTCAGACAAAGAAAAAAAACATTTAGAAGGGAAATTGAAGGAAAAGGTAAGTGAACCAACAATGCACTAGCTTAAAGGAACCTATTTAGAAAGTAAATAACAAACCTTTACAACCCCTTTAAATCATGTAATTTCCTGTCGGGAAATAACACACATTTTCACAATGTCCTGCCCACCGCCCCCTGGGAAACTACAACTCGCATTTCCAAGGAGCATAGGCGAGGGAGGAGTGATGCGGAGCCGGAAGTAAAGTAAATGTGCTGTCGGCTATGGACATTCAAGTGTATACATGTTCTTAACCATAAGATAAACAAATGCGCTTTAAAGGAAAATTTCACCTTTTGTTACATGTTACAGATGCACCCTGCTTCACCATTCTGACAGCCATCGGGGGATCTTCCCCCACCTCCTCCGCCCGGTCGCATCATCCAGTCGGTGTTCTGTGAATAGGAAAACGACAAGGTCTGACAGCCTTTGTGGATGTCGGCTTGTAGTTCTGAATGAACTACCATGTTGTTGAGCGCTGTGGTATTTTATTAGGTCTTCCTTTTACAGATAGTCAGTGTGCAGAACTGCTGCATTACACCCATGTTCTGCTGATCGTGGGTGCAATCATTTACAGGTCCATTACAAAAAAAATATATATTTTTTTACATGCAAAAAAAGTGCTTAATTTATTGTAAAGGTGAACTTATCCTTTAAAACAAGCACTCACAAATGTCCATTAAAGAATCATTTAAAGAAAATATTGTTTTTTTTCACCCGGTAAATAAACTTAAAACAAGCCTTCATTTATTTATTTGCAGGAACTGTAAAGCAATTTCTTCAAGTCACAGCAGAAGCACTGAAGTCTTTGAAGTTGGGTCTCTCATCTGCTCAGTTTACTCTTATCATTCTTCCACAGATACTTGAAGGCTTTTGTAAGTTATTGTTGGAAGAAGCGACAGGTTGAGCTGTGTTTTTCCTTGCTGGAAATGGGGAGCAGAGCTGTTGAGTGGACCAACTTGAATGACTATAGTGCCTCTTATGAATTTTAGGCATGAATATTTTTTTCCATTCACTTTCAAATGTATTCTTGTAAGGGCCGGTTCTCATTGCTGCGTGGTGTGAGATCACATGCAATTTGCACTGCAATGCAAATCGCATGCAAATGCAGCCATACAGAGTAGTATGGCTGAATTTGCATCGCATTCAAACCAAACTCGCACAGGACCCATGCGATACGATTCCTGTCCGAATTTGCAGATCGCACTGCGATATGCAAACTGATTTGGGGTTGTCAACTTTTAATTAACACTCCCAGAAGTTTGCATAGGGCAGTGTGAACTGCCACTGGGAGACATGCGATGCGGGACGCAGTGGATTCGCAGGGTTGCAGCATCACAGAAGCCGGCCCTAAAGGACAACCAAACCTACACCTGATTCAAAGTGCATGTTAGCTGGGAACAAATGTCTTAAGGTCTTTTTGCTTCAAATGTTACCAAGTCGCTGACAATGATTTTTATGCATCGATTTCCTTTCCAACAGTTAATAAAGAACAGTAAAAGCAGCAACAAGTATGAGGGTTGGCCTGAGGCTGTGGAGCTGGAGGGCTGTGTGCCCCAACGTACTCAAGAAGTTGAATAACATACAGACTAGATTGTGATGGAAGAAGTGTAACCCAAGCGGGATCTTGTGTACACTGGTGGATTTTGCTAACCAGTTTTCTTCACATTTGTACATTGTTGGCCCATAGCTGCCTATATAGTTTGCACATTGTCCAGATATCGATGCCACTTCTTTGATTTTGTCCTCTCCATACTGTTCAGAAGAGACAGTCTGCTTTCTGTTTGAGGAATACAGAATTAACCCTAACTTTTCTTCAGACTTTTTTGAAGAGGCTGCTCACCAATCAAGATCAGAGGCTGGAAGATTGTATTACTGATAATTAAACATTTTTATATGCATCTTAACTTTTATCAAAGATCTTAATCCACAAATTAGGAAAACCAAGATAAGAGTTGATGGATCAGATCTAAAACTAATTTAAACTCCGCTACGCAATCAAAATGTTGTCTCCTACATGGAACTGCTTTGTATTTGGAGTTTACCCAGTTGTGTCAAGGCATCAGAGCAGTGGCACATTTAGTTTGAGGACACATTAAAGAGGTAGGGGTCCTGAATTTCAAGACAATAATGCTTACCATATTGGCATGCAAAGGAAACCCTTCCCCTTTTCAAATTGTCTTAGATATTTTATTAAACAATAGAAGTTATTTAAATATCGGCTTAATTGCCACTAATTACAAGAGCAGAAATTAAGTTGTTGCACTTCCTCCTTGGTGGCTCAGCAGCAACAGTTTAGGTAATTTTAAGTCCCTGTATGACTTCAACTTGAACACTTTAAGTATAAAGATTAAGGGATGTGGTGCGCTGGCCCATTAGGTCAGCTGAAGCCTTTACTAAGAATGTTTTTAGGTCAGTCAAGCTCTAGCAAACATCCCATGAGAAAAGTACTGCAGCTACTGGAATAATTTATTTTAATATTCGATAGGGGCAAAGAAAAAGGAAAACCAAATTATATTGAAGAGGCTTCTTTAAGTGTATACACCTAATAAAAAGACCTACGACTGTATCCATGTGGTAAGCCAAACTTAATTTATCAAGTGATGATTCCGAAGGAGTGGTGCTGCCTTGTCTTTATAGGATGTTTAGAACAAGGTGTGTACAGTGCCTTGCGAAAGTATTCGGCCCCCTTGAACTTTACGACCTTTTGCCACATTTCAGGCTTCAAACATAAAGATATAAAACTGTAATTTTTTTTGAAATTTTCTTGGAACAAAATTTATTGGATATTTCAAACTTTAAAAAAAAAATAAAAAACTGAAAAATTGGTCGTGCAAAATTATTCAGCCCCCTTAAGTTAATACTTTGTAGTGCCACCTTTTGCTGCGATTACAGCTGTAAGTCACTTGAGGTATGTCTCTATCAGTTTTGCACATCGAGAGACTGAAATTTTTGCCCATTCCTCCTTGCAAAACAGCTCGAGCTCAGTGAGGTTGGATGGAGAGCGTTTGTGAACAGCAGTTTTCAGTTCTTTCCACAGATTCTCGATTGGATTCAGGTCTGGACTTTGACTTGGCCATTCTAACACCTGGATATGTTTATTTGTGAACCATTCCATTGTAGATTTTGCTTTATGTTTTGGATCATTGTCTTGTTGGAAGACAAATCTCTGTCCCAGTCTCAGGTCTTTTGCAGACTCCATCAGGTTTTCTTCCAGAATGGTCCTGTATTTGGCTCCATCCATCTTCCCATCAATTTTAACCATCTTCCCTGTCCCTGCTGAAGAAAAGCAGGCCCAAACCATGATGCTGCCACCACCATGTTTGACAGTGGGGATGGTGTGTTCAGGGTGATGAGCTGTGTTGCTTTTACGCCAAACATAACGTTTTGCATTGTTGCCAAAAAGTTTGATTTTGGTTTCATCTGACCAGAGCACCTTCTTCCACATGTTTGGTGTGTCTCCCAGGTGGCTTGTGGCAAACTTTAAACAACACTTTTTATGGATATCTTTAAGAAATGGCTTTCTTCTTGCCACTCTTCCATAAAGGCCAGATTTGTGCAGTATACGACTGATTGTTGTCCTATGGACAGAGTCTCCCACCTCAGCTGTAGATCTCTGCAGTTCATCCAGAGTGATCATGGGCCTCTTGGCTGCATCTCTGATCAGTCTTCTCCTTGTATGAGCTGAAAGTTTAGAGGGACGGTCTTCGTAGATTTGCAGTGGTCTAATACTCCTTCCATTTCAATATTATCGCTTGCACAGTGCTCCTTGGGATGTTTAAAGCTTGGGGAATCTTTTTGTATCCAAATCCGGCTTTAAACTTCTCCACAACAGTATCTCGGACCTGCCTGGTGTGTTCCTTTGTTCTTCATGATGCTCTCTGCGCTTGATTACACACAGGTGGATTCTATTTATTATCATTAGTCATTTAGGTCAACATTGGATCATTCAGAGATCCTCACTGAACTTCTGGAGAGAGTTTGCTGCACTGAAAGTAAAGGGGCGGAATAATTTTGCACGCCCAATTTTTCACTTTTTTATCTTTAAAAAGTTTGAAATATCCAATAAATTTCCTTCCACTTCATGATTGTGTCCCACTTGTTTCTTCAAAAAAAATAGTTTTATATCTTTATGTTTGAAGCGTGTAATGTGGAAAAAGGTCGCAAAGTTCAAGGGGGCCGAATACTTTCGCAAGGCACTGTATGTTAATCTGCATGTGTCTTCCATTACCTCACAGATCTTGATCCACAAAAACGGAAAATGAAGATATATGAGATAAATTGGCTATTTTTGCCACCAGATTTAAAATCCCCCTATTTAAACACAGCTGTACAACCAAAATGTTAAGTGACACATACATGCCAAATCTCTTTAGTTGGATTTTAGCCCACTGTATTAAGGCACCAAAGCAGTAGGTGGGACGTGGGGGTCCTAAATTTAAAGACATGCATACTTGGCAGATTTGTATGCAAATCACTTTTTTTATCCTGGTAACTCTAAATCATATCAGTTTTCTTAATTGAAATTGCCATTCAAATATTTTCCAAATTGTCACCGATTGCCAGAGCAAGAATTAGGTTGTTGCGCTTCCTCTTTAGTGGATTGGCAACAACATTTTTAGGACAATCAAACACTCCATGATAAAAGTACGGTTACTGGCTACTGTAATTTATTTTAATATGGTAAAAAAAATATGTACCCAATACTCTAAAATGGGCATGGTCATCTGTCCAAGAGGTGAGCCAAAGTTGGCTTTATTTGTCTCATGATTCAGAGGGAGTGGTGCTGGCCTCATCTTGTGATCTGTTTTTAGAACAAGGTGTGTACAATAATCACAGGCCATAATGTAAAAGATAGTGACGGAGAAGGCTAGGTGAATTGCCTTCATTATCATTCTTTTTTTTTTTTTAGTGGACTGAACAAGCACCGTCACATGTACTTTCCAATAAATGAAATATTTCTTATAAATCTGTGCATTTTTGTGGGCGTTTTCTTTTTTGTTAAAGGCTTCAATGTCCAAGTCAAATTTAGCAAAGTCATGTGTTGAAGTGACACTAAATCTTGAAATTTTGAAATGCTTTTATTCTCCCTGCTCAGCTTGAATCTGTTCTAATGAGGCAAGGCTTTAGCGCTACCTGGAAGTGACAGAAAAGTGCAACATTAAAACATAGCATGATTCGATCAAAGATTGTCTAAATGCCGTGTACACACGATCGGAATTTCCGACAAAAGTTCGATGTGAGATGTTGGTCGGAAATTCCGACCGTGTGTAGGCCCCATCGGACTTTTTCTGTCCGAGCTGGTTCTCAAATTTTCCGACGGGTAAAGTTCTTGTCGGAAAACATCCACAGACGCCTCCCCCACTGTAACATCCACAGACGCCCCCCCCCCACTGTAACATCCACAGACGCCTCCCCCACTGTAACGGAAGATTACCAGAGAAGCCGGCCGAACACAAGCAGTGGAGGCCGGGTGATGACGTCAGCGCGCCGCTCTAGGCTCACCTAGACCGTCGCCGGTTGGACCAAGATGGCTACCGCTCCGGGAGCTAGGCCGAAGCTGAGTAACATCTTTTGCATTATACAAAAATATTGGGCTAACTTTACTGTTTTGTTTGTTATTTCTTGAAATACTTTTTTTTCCAAAAAAAGGCGTTTGAAAAACTATTGAGCAAATACCGTGTGAGATAAAAAGATGCAACGACCCCAATTTTAGTCCCTAGGGTGCCTGCTAAAAAAAAGTATATAATGTTTGGGGGTTCTGCATAATTTTCTAGCGAAAAAAAGTAGGATTTTTTTGTACTCACTGTAAAACCCCTTTCTCTGCCGTCCATGGATGGACACAGCTCCTTAAATCTTGACAAGTGGGTTATGTTCCTGTTTACAGGAGAGGACTAGGCAGAAACATGTTGGATAATTAAATACATGTTACTTTAACAGTTGAACAGCCCCGCCCAGGGGGCGGTCCCTCCGAACATAACCTTCCTCCCTGCAGCATGCAGCCTCAGTTCATAACAAGCAGTACAAACCTAAAAAAGGAGGGGTGAGTGCTGTGTTCGTCCATGGATGACAGAGAAAAGGATTTTACGATGAGTACAAAAAAAATCCTATTTTCTCTTATCGTCCATGGACGGACACAGCTCCTTAAATCTTGACAAGTGGGACGTCCCCAAGCAGTGTCAAAACCGAGGGGTGGGAACAGTATCAGTAAAACCAATTTAACTTCACCCCAAAACAAGCAGAGCTCCTCAACGGAGGAGTTGTAACTTTAAACAGCCAATGAATATAAAATATTATACCAAAATGAATCGTACAACAATGTGAACAAATAAAAAATCCATATATAATAAGTCAACAAACAGTGAGTCCATATATGTTAAATCAACAGTGAGTCACTGGAAAAATGCACCACCAATAGATAATCTCCTATGATGGACGATTGAAAAAACACCACGGTGAAATGGAAATGGACAACTGTGTGAAAAAGTAACCACCACCGAGAAGGGAGGCTTACCGGAAATATTGAACCCTAATAAACATACGCTTAAAGGGTCAATATAGACTATGTGAGTTGGTGGAACCACATCAATTGGATCTGGATACATAGAAGTAACGATGGCTGGAAAACATCACTGCAAACCAAAGCAGGGGGAATGGCAACGTCTTGAAGGTGTCTCCCAAGAGATCAGACCATATCCAAGGCACATAAAAGAAAACGAGGTCGCATAGTGTGATACCGTAATATTGGTGAAAATTTATTAACGGTTAAAAACACGTCCATCCTTCTTCCATCAGCTTATTGGTTACCATCCATGTAAAAGATGCACAGTATGTCAATACAATATTTCTGGAAGAACTAAAAGTAGTGAATTCCGTTCTTCAACTACAGGGAAAGTGTATCCGATCAAACGATTTTGTACATGCGCTACTCAATATGTAGTATACCTTATTACTTGCCCTTGCGGCCAGCAATATGTTGGCCGCACCATCCGCAAGTTCTCTGTAAGGGTAGCAGAGCATATAGCTCTCATTTTAGCCGGGGACACTCATCACACAGTACCCAGACATTACAAAAGCCACCATGCTCGAAATCCAATCGGTACCCAGTTTCTGATCATAGACCAGTTTGTCCCCCCATGGAGGGGTGCCCCTAAAACCCGTGGGGTATCACAATTGGAGACCTTTTGGATCTACGAACTTGGCACACATATACCGTTGGGACTCAATGTAGAATGGGACATTAACTCATTTATTAATAAGTCCTAGGCTTACCTTATATGTTATCAATTAATATTCTCCTTTAGGCTCATTTTGTGATTCATGTCCCAATATGTATACCAGTATATTCTTTTCTTTCAATTTCTATCATTATTTTACATATGCATATACGTATGACCAACATGATACATGTAGATTCAACATTTATATGTATAAAACGTATTCATGTACTCGGGAATGTGCTCAATCTAAGATCATTTCCTGGATCTAAAATGTGTACATCATGTCTCCCTTCAAACATATCCTTTTTATTTTTCCGTTTTAAGGATAGGAGATTAATGCATATTTTAGGACATATATATATTTTTTTATTTATATATGTCAGCTGCAATGGATATATTAAAGAGGCATAAAACACCTTGATTTTTTCGGGTTAATTCATGTGATTCAATTATTACATCCCATGTTCTAATACATCTAATAAATGTATTGTTCATTTTTTAGTCTTTTACTATTTTCACATGTTTGTATTTGATGAGGACTTTTTTTCTATTTTAATACGTCCCCCTTATAATCGAATTTTATAATTTACTGTCCATTTTTCGATCTGTGTGCACCACATTTGTGATGTACAGTCGCGCTCACGCTCTGTTGCCTCCAATCTTATGTGGAACGCAACTTGGAGCGCAGCACGGCACGACATGTGACATACATCGTTAATTCGATGTACTGCCCCTTACACTACTATTGGCTAACATGGCGTATATACGTCATCACGTGCCGTCGGGGTTACCTAGCCTGTGGAGCGCATGATGGAACGCATCGTGACGAGTAGGGTGACGCCAGCCGCACAGCGTCTTTCCGACGCGCCGCCCTGCACACCACGCTGCTGGATACGGTGTACACACGTCCTTACATGTCGACGGTGTCGCCGAATCCTGTGGAGCGCACTATGGAACGCAGCGTGACTTGTCGGGCGACGTCGGTCTCAGCTCTGACGTCACGCTCCGCCCATTGCCTCCATATATGGCATGCATATATCCTTTTGTGCATACAGTTCACGTCTGAGATCCTGCAGACGGTGCTCTGGGGGTCAGTCCCCCTTCATGATCGTTATGCTAGGTATGGTTCAGTTGATTTATGTCACCCATCTCCTACTTAACACTTTTTAAATAGTTTTTAAATAAAAGAAGCTTTTTATTGGTTATTTTTATTTTTTTTGATGTCTATGGAGGTTCATTACTCATGTGACACACAAGTTTTCACCTTATTGGTCAATATGAAAGGTCATGCTTTCACATGATAGGTCACATGATCGTCACTGACACAGATATTAAATATATTTTTTGACCATATGAACTCCCTCTTTTAAATTTTCATAAGAATTTTTTAATTTATGTACATATTGATTTTTTAGCCTTACAGCTCTATATTTTAAAGCAGTCCCCATACATATGTTATATCACATGACAAATCAACCCGGAAGTGATCTCGGATTGGGTGCACGCCCAGGAAATTGGTTTGATGGGGTTATTTAAGCATGGTAGCAACAGCAGAGTGTACCCCAGATGATGCAAACTATTGCGAAACGCGTCGGGACTCTGCTGCTGCCATGCACAACCTTCTATTGATGCCCTTTGTTTTCAACCTAACTGTAAGTGTTTTTAACCGTTAATAAATTTTCACCAATATTACGGTATCACACTATGCGACCTCGTTTTCTTTTATGTGCCTTGGATATGGTCTGATCTCTTGGGAGACACCTTCAAGACGTTGCCATTCCCCCTGCTTTGGTTTGCAGTGATGTTTTCCAGCCATCGTTACTTCTATGTATCCAGATCCAATTTATGTGGTTCCACCAACTCACATACAGTCTATATTGACCCTTTAAGCGTATGTTTATTAGGGTTCAATATTTCCGGTAAGCCTCCCTTCTCGGTGGTGGTTACTTTTTCACACAGTTGTCCATTTCCATTTCACCGTGGTGTTTTTTCAATCGTCCATCATAGGAGATTATCTATTGGTGGTGCATTTTTCCAGTGACTCACTGTTGATTTAACATATATGGACTCACTGTTTGTTGACTTATTATATATGGATTTTTTATTTGTTCACATTGTTGTACGATTCATTTTGGTATAATATTTTATATTCATTACTTTCTAGCGCCACTTAATTGTTTTTGCATATTTCACCGCTTTCTTGTTTCACTAGATTGTTTGTGGCAGCTTTTCACACAGATAGCGCAAATTTATTCTTGTTTTTTGTAACTTTAAACAGCCGCCTGCAAAACCTTGCGGCCGAAAGAAGCATCACAAGATTTACTCACAGCAACCTTGTAAAATTTGGAAGAAATGTGAACGGACGACCAAGTCGCCACCTTGCACACCTGTGAGACAGACGCTTGATGTCGGAAAACCCAGAAAGCACCCATTGCCCTGGTCGAAAGTGCCATGACTAAAAAGGGGGAGCTTGCCCCCTAAGCATAGGCCTGTATGATGTTCTGCCTGATCCACCTAGAAATGGTGGCTGACGAGACTGCCAGGCCCTTTTGTGGACCAGACACCGACCCAAAAAGTGCGTCAGTTCTCTGAAATGGAGCCGCAGTGGACAGGTATACCCACAAAGTACCATGCCTAAAGTATGAAGCGCGACCTCCTGATGCGCCGTCTGCACTATACAGCTTAAGGGAGTCCCTTACAGCATTAAAAGCGCACTGACAAGTGCCCTGTTAATGTTCCAAGTGAGGAGTCCTCACAAGGAAGGTCCTGGTCCGCTTATACAGCCAACACAGAACCAGGGACCTGACAGCCAGGTCCTGGTCTGAGTCAGAGCAGTCCCCAGGGGATGGTGGGGGCACTTTTTAACCCCCCCCCCCGAACGATCGCACGCCACTCCAACAAAGTGTCCATGGGAACCGCAGGTGCACCAGCTGCCACCTCTGGCATGTTTGGGGAAGAAGAACCAGACGGCTCTCAGGGACCCATTTCAGACCTGAAAAAAGCCCACCCTCCTTGCTGCGCTGACCGGTGGTTACCCAGGGGACTCACCAACCACAGGAGAAGACTGTTCAGTGCCGCTGCCTGCCCTCAGAACACAGCGCTTGTGTGAGGATAAAAGCTGTGAGCTAAAATCATGAGGAGATCTGTGCTGCGTGCTGTAGAATCCAGCACTAGAGGCCAAAACCACCTCCAAAATGGCCGCCGGACGCCTCAGAGCAGGGAACGGCCACAGTAAAATAACTGACCACAATAGTAAGCTGCGTCATTGCGCGACTACAACAAAATTGACGCCAATGGGAATTCACAATAACAGCAGACTACAAATAATGGCGCCGGCGCCGCCAAAATGGCAGCAAGACACTGCGACGTGGATGAGAAGGCCTAATGAGACCTTTCTGAGTCAAACACACCCCCACAGAAATACACAGGCCCAGACACCCCACAATCCCCCGGTGGGAAAATGAGCCCCCCCACAGGTCCACCCCGGCAGCAGCAGAGGGAAATATGACAGAGAGCAGGGAAGGGAGGATAGGAGTTGGGTCTCCATCAAAAGTCATGGGTCTTATATGGGTCTTATATGGGTCTTATAGCAGGACAATGACTCAAAGCACACATCAAAAATCACCCACAAATGGTTTAAGACAAAGCATTAGAGACTACTGAACTGGTCAGCAATGAGTCCAGATCTAATCCCCATAGGGCACCTGTGGAGAGATCTCAAAACAGCAGTTTGGAAAATAATCCCTTTCAATCTTAGAGACCTGGAGCACTTGGCGAAAGAAGAATGGTCCAAAATTCCAGTAGCGAGATGTAAGAAACTCATTGATGGTTACAGGAAGCGATTGATTTCATTTTTTTCCCAAGGGGTGTGCTACCAAATATTTGAGGGCAGTAGCATGGGGGGGCAGGGGGTGCCGTGGCCCCGGGTGCAACATTTAGGGGGGTGCGAAATTCTGTGCCTCCCAGTCCTCATTTTCATTCCTTGTGTCCCTGATCTCCGGCCGCCATGTTTAGTGTCCGGCACCCTGTGAATGGGTGTATGGGGGTCATGTGGCGCTGGCCAGTCCGCGATCCGCACATGACCCCCATATGCCCAATCAGAGTCTGCCCGCGTCGGGAAACATTGAACATGGCGGCGGGAGACAAGCACTTGAAACCGCTGTCTTCTCCTCCGCCTGTCCCTATGATGCGGCTCTGTGTGTGGAGCAGGGTTCGGTGGAGATGGGAGCATGGAGGTTCAGCGTCTGTTAGATGGCCTCAGGTGGATGGCACTGGCGGGGACTCCAAAGCAATTCTACACACCCATCACCAGCAGAGATAAGGAGTCTAAGCTGCACTTTGGGAATTTGTTGTGCTGTTATTAATTCATGTTAGGCGACTTCTACTTCTTAGTATGTAGAACAGGATGGGTCCTTTATACCATAATGGCCAATGGCAGCAGTCCAACGCAATCTGGAAAATACCTTTAGTGTCAACAAGGGTGTCAAAAGGTGATTGAAAGCTTGGAATGGGAGCCGGGTAGTTTTGAAAATTTCTAGAAGGGCTGGTCTGCTTTGTAGTATAGGTTCATGCATGTTACTGTTGGGTGCTTTTGTTTGTTTGTTTGTGTGTATGTATGTATGTATGTATGTATATAATATACACACACACAAAGTGTTGCACATATATTGGTGTGCACATGGATTTAATCTGGTGTATGTTCTGTTTTGTATTTCCAGGTCACCTCTGTTTGATGTGTGTGAGTAGTGCAGGAAGTAGGAGTCAGGTGGGTCTGTGTAGGTTTAAGGTCAGTGGGTCAGTGTATGTGTCAGGTAGGTTAGTGTAGGATTGCAATATTTGCGCTGTAAGGTGTGGGACAGGGAGTATATAATGGACAGTAATAATTTATGAGTGACTGGTGAAAATGTTATTTGGTGAAAACAATATTATAAAACATATAACAGTGAGACCAATACAAGGACAGTCCTTGGTAAGCAAGTCTGCAGTCCAGGAAGGTCCAGATCCAGTGCAGTTCTGCCGTGCAGTAATGTGCTCCTAACGGAGATAAATCCTAATCTCCAGTGTAAAAAATAAAATAAAAATGCAATCAAAAGATGAATAAAGATACGAAAAATACACGGAAAACAGTCCTGAAGGAAATATATATATGAGACCCTTAGATCCGTAATATAGGTGAGAATAGGATAGTTGAGCCAACACCAAAGTTAAATGTAAACACCTTTGGTGAACCCAGCTGCTCACCTCGAGTTGACCACAATGTGTCCAGGTTAAAATGGTCTAGATGGTTACAATCCACAAATAACACATGTAAGTCTCCATCCGATGTTTTAACATGAAAAAACAGAGTGAAAAAGACAAAAAAAGGCTGATGGTGAAATACCGTCACAAAAAAGATATTGGCAAATGGGATCTTGACGAATGGAAATGCACTCACATGTGAGTGAGAGATCTCAGACTCATATCCACGAGTACCGCACTCGTCGGTCCCTCTATCTTTCCTCTGCTTTTATTCCCCCAATTCTCAGGGTTCAGATGCTGGCTGTTTAGATCTCCCCGGGGTTTCTCAGTGTATGACACTGTCTCAGCTGATGTGGGCTTGTAGTAACTCCTATCCCTCTCTCATTAGCTCAGATGGAGCGCTCAGATGGCGTTTGCAATGTGAAAAGGGGTGGGAGAAACATACCCATAGTATAGCCCAGTCAGCAATATAAACCGATTTTATTAAAAGCAACAGTTAAAACTCACATATCAATGCGGGAACTCAGCAACAATCCTTA
The DNA here is from genome assembly GCF_905171775.1 of Rana temporaria. Classification (NCBI taxonomy): domain Eukaryota; kingdom Metazoa; phylum Chordata; class Amphibia; order Anura; family Ranidae; genus Rana; species Rana temporaria. The sequence goes on along the minus strand of NC_053497.1, from coordinate 148,965,860 downwards.
CGAGCGGCGAACTCGTATGTCCGTTCGTCAGATGTTTGTGGTGTGTCCTGCCTACCAATCCCGACGCGTATCGTCACGGTCACGTGACTTCATCAGGGGAACAAAGCAGAGGAAAGATAGAGGGACCGACGAGTGCGGTACTCGTGGATATGAGTCTGAGATCTCTCACTCACATGTGAGTGCATTTCCATTCGTCAAGATCCCATTTGCCAATATCTTTTTTGTGACGGTATTTCACCATCAGCCTTTTTTTGTCTTTTTCACTCTGTTTTTTCATGTTAAAACATCGGATGGAGACTTACATGTGTTATTTGTGGATTGTAACCATCTAGACCATTTTAACCTGGACACATTGTGGTCAACTCGAGGTGAGCAGCTGGGTTCACCAAAGGTGTTTACATTTAACTTTGGTGTTGGCTCAACTATCCTATTCTCACCTATATTACGGATCTAAGGGTCTCATATATATATTTCCTTCAGGACTGTTTTCCGTGTATTTTTCGTATCTTTATTCATCTTTTGATTGCATTTTTATTTTATTTTTTACACTGGAGATTAGGATTTATCTCCGTTAGGAGCACATTACTGCACGGCAGAACTGCACTGGATCTGGACCTTCCTGGACTGCAGACTTGCTTACCAAGGACTGTCCTTGTATTGGTCTCACTGTTATATGTTTTATAATATTGTTTTCACCAAATAACATTTTCACCAGTCACTCATAAATTATTACTGTCCATTATATACTCCCTGTCCCACACCTTACAGCGCAAATATTGCAATTCAATCTTTCTGTTTCCCTTCAGTCTATCGAGGTAGACTTTTATATTTGCAGCAGTATTTTTAGTTTGTCCTTTTCCCTTCACTTTTTAGACAGCGCAGGAGTTTACTTTATTTATAGGTTAGTGTAGGGGTCAGGTGGGTTAGTGTATGTGTTAGGTAGGTGTCAGTTAGGTCAGTGTAATGGTCAGATGGGTCAGTGTAATGAGTAGTGCAGGAAGTAGGAGTCGGGTGGATCAGTGCATGTGTCAAGTAGGTGTGTCAGGGGGTCAGTGTAGGGGTCAGATAGGTCATGTGTTGCAGGGTAAAAGTGGAGTCAGGGTCGTCAAAGATCCTTGCACCAGCCCTGGTGGTCTGTGTCTGTCTGTGTGTGTGTGTGTGTGTGTGTGTGTGTGTGTGTGTGTAGTGGTCAGTGTATAGGGGGTCAGTGTAATAGGGTTGTCCCGATACCACTTTAAGACTTTTTAATACTTTTTTTCCAAGTACTCGCCAATACCGATACTTTTAATTTAATCTCATGTGAAAGTGTCACGTGTCAGTATTTTTTTATTTTTATTTTACAATGCTTTCTTCTTTTGGGGGGGGGGGGGGCATGTGGGAACAGTGTCGGTGTGTTTTATTTATTGCAATTTTTTTTATCAGCCCTGTTGGGGGGCTATGGTGAGATATCAGGGGTCTTAACAGACCTCTGACATCTCCCCTTTGAGACAGAGAAAGGGACTAGGGACACATATTCCAGATGTCCCTTTCTCAGCAGACTCGGCTGCACTGAAAATGAAAGGAGAGAAGACAGCGGCTTCTCTTCATTCATTAACTGAGACATCGTAATCACAGGAGGTTACAATTTTTCAGTTATGTGAATGGACAGAGTCAGATGCACGGAGGGGGACAGATGCACGGAGGAGAGAGGGGGGACAGATGCATGGAGGGGGACAGATGCACACTGGAGGAGGATAGGGAACAATCAGCGATGATCGTCTGTGGGAGAGAAGCACCAATCACTGCTGAAAGCCGCGGCGGGGGGTTTGAGAGAAAGGACCGGCTGTGGCTGTCAGACTTTTAAATCTATACAGCGGTGATCAGTGCTTGTAACTCCCCCACTCACTGATCACCCTGACTGTCCAGGTATCGGGTGAAGTATCGGAGCATTTTCCCCGAGTACAAGTACTCGGGCAAATGCTCGGTATCGGGACAACCCTACAGTGTAGTGTAGTGGCCAGTGTGTGGTGTGGTGTAGTGTAGTGGTCAGTGTGTGTGGTGTAGTGGTCAGTGTCAATTTACGCAGCGCTTTACATATATATTGTACATTCACATCAGTCCCTACCTGCAAGGAGCTTACAATCTAAGGTCCCTAACTCGCATTCATATACTAGGGCTAATTTTAGACGGAAGCCAATTAACCTATCGGCATGCCTTTGGCATGTGGGAGGAAACCGGAGTACCCGAAAGAAACCCACGCAGGCACAGGGAGAACTCCAGGCAGGTAGTGTCGTGGTTGTGATTCAAACCAGTGACCATTTTTACTGCTAGACGAGAGTGCTACCCACTACACCACTGTGCCGCCCTACTTATTTGGGTAATTCCTATTTTATTCTCTAGGGCATGGGTCTTCAAACTACGGCCCTCCAGTTGTTCAGGAACTACAATTCCCATCATGCCTAGTTGTGTCTGTGAATGTCAGTGTGTTACAATGCCTCATGGGATGTGTAGTTCTATAACATCTGGAGGGCCGTAGTTTGAGGATCCCTGCTCTAGGGTATCTGCTTTCAGAAAATATATAATGTTTGGAGGTTTTGTGTAATATTCAGGCCTAAAATTATTTTTTAAACGTGTGCAAAAAATGCTCAGGCAGCAAAAGAGGTTAACCGGGTACAGGAGAGTGGTAGGGAACATTAGGAGAAGTAGATGCAGCTCCTTTTAGATCATGTCTTAATGCACCTATATAAAACAAACACAGGAGGGAGCTTCCATCTAGGTGTAGAGGTTTATTTAAAAAAAAAAAAAAGACAATAAAAATGCACTCAGTTAAAAGTGGATCAAGGCTTGTCATAAATTCATATAGACCTCCATAGGATAACCGTGAGGTTGCAGAGCTCAGCAGGCAAGCTGCTGGCTGAAGCAGATTTTGGCAGGGAAGTTGTTGATAGAAGTACAGCCTTCAGGGATTGAGCTGGAACATAGGCAGCAGCGGCTTCCATGTGCAGCAAGATGGCTGTGGCAGAAAGTGGAGGGGGCTTGGCTACATGTTTCGGGGCAACAGGACTGCTCCTTTATCAAACCACAGGAAGGAGAAGCCTTATTAAAGGCATTCTTTGTGCTTGCTGGTCCTGCCTTACAATACGGTGACCAGACGTCCCCGTTTTCCGGGGACAGTCCCCGGATTAAGGCTACGATCCCCGGACCCCTTTAGTCCCCGCTTTTGTCCCCGATTTTCCCCGGTCGGTGCTTGGACAGCCAGGCTGCGGCAGTTTCCCGGTGGACGGGGGCGTTTCCCGGTGGACTGGGGGCGTTGTCCACATGCAGAGCTGTGTAGAGGAGGAGCTGGAGCAGCTCCAGCATGCCTATGCTGTGCTAGTGAGTAGCGTAGCTGCCACTCCTCAGCTGATGATTTCATCACATGACCGCCCCCTCTTCCAGCATCCTCTTCTCCTACCTCTGCTCACTCCTCCAATCGCGCTCCTGGCAGCATAGGGGGAAAGGACAGAGTACAGCGTTCCTCCCCTTTCCTCCGGTTCTGCAAGGCACTATGGGAATTGTATTTAAGAAGTAGTACAGAGTGAATGGCCACAAGCAGGTGAGTTTTTTTTTTTTTTTTTCTTTTTTTTTTTCTGGCAGCTAACCTAAGTACCGTAATTGTTCTACTTCACTGGTGGGCACTGACAGGTGGCACTGATGGCCACTCATGTGGCACTGACAGGCGGCACTCATGGCCACTGATGGGCACGCATGTGGCACTGATGGGCACGCATGTGGCACTGACAGGCGGCACGCATGTGGCACTGACAGGCGGCACGCATGTGGCACTGACAGGCGGCACTCATGGGCACGCATGTGGCACTGACAGGCGGCACTCATGGGCACGCATGTGGCACTGACAGGCGGCACTCATGGGCACACATGTGGCACTGACAGGCTGCACTCACGTGGCACTGACAGGTGGCACACATGGGCACTCACGTGGCACTGACAGGCTGCACACATGGGCACTCACTTGGCACTGACAGGTGGCACACATGGGCACTCATGTGGCACTGAGAGGCACTTATGTGGTGGCACTGACAGGCAGCACTAATGAGGCGGCACTGATGGCCACTGAGTATATAGGTCAGTGTTACTCAACTACAGTCCTCAAGGCGCCCCAAAAGGTGATGTTTTAAGGATTTTCCTCAGATGAAACGGCTGTGGTAATTACTAAAGTAGTATTTATATCAGTCCAAAAAAACCTGTGTTCGTGAATCCAATGAAACGTACAGGTGCTCAGTCCACAAATTACATCTGCTGTAAGGCTGCTTTCACACTGTGGCGGCGGCGGTAAAGTGCTGCTATTTTAAGCTGGGCTTTACCTTCGTTTTTGCGGAGGCATTCAGCCGCTAGTGGGGCGCTTTTAACCCTCCGTGTCTGCCACCTCTAGAGCCCCCTTCTTCTCTGGCCCCCTCCTCATCCGCCCGCTGTGTCTTCCCCATCCAGGCACCCCCCCTCTCTCCCTCGCAGCTGAGGGGGGAATCTGTCAGGATGGAGAGCGGAGAAAGGGGCCAATTACCGGCCCCTTTCTTTTCTGAATGGGACACAGGGAGCGTTCTTTACTGATCGCTGTGTGTCCTGTGACAACTGAGCAGAGTAACCTGTGTTACTCTGCTTCAGTTTATGAATGTAGGGGAGACGTCTTCTCTCCATTCATTTTCTGTGCAGAGAAAAGGACTGGGGAATGAATGTCCTCTGTCTCAAATGGGAGATGTCAACTGACACCACAACCCCCCCCCCCCCCCATACAGTCACGGTCCAGAGCCCCAAGACCACTGACACCGACTACTACCCCACTGACACCATCCACTGACACCGACTACTACCCCACTGACACCATCCACTGACACTGACTACTACCCCACTGACACCATCCACTACCCCACTGACACTGTCACCGTCCACTGACACCGACCACTACCCCACTGACACTGTCCACTGACACCGACAACTACCCCACTGACATCGTCCACTGACACGACCACTACCCCACTGACACCATCCACTGATACCGACCACTACCCCACTGACATCGTCCACTGACACCGACTACTACCCCATTGACATCGTCCACTACCCCGCGGACACCACAACCACCCCCCCCCCATACCGACACGGTCCACTGACTATTACCCCACTGACACGGACACCGACTACTACCCCATTGACATTGTCCACTGACACCGACTACTACCCCATTGACATTGTCCACTGACACGACTACTACCCCATTGACATTGTCCACTGACACCGACTACTACCCCATTGACATCGTCCACTGACACCAACTACTACCCCACCAACTACTACCCCACCGACACTGTCCACTGACACCGTCCACTACCCCACTGACACTGTCCACCGACCACTACCCAGCTGACATCGTCCACTGACTACTACCCCACAGACACCGTCCACTACCCCACTGACACTGTCCACTGACACCGACCACTACCCCACTGACACCGACCACTACCCCACTGACACCATCTACTCCCAACTGACACCGACTACTACCCCACTGACACTGTCCACTACCCCACTAACACCATCCACTGACACCGACCACTACCTCACTGACACCGACCACTACCCAGCTGACATTGTCCACTGACACCGACTACTACTCCACTGACACCGTCCACTGACACGACTAATACCCCCACTGACACCGTCCACTACCCCACTGACACCACAACCCCCCCATACCAACACGGTCCACTGACTACTACCCCACTGACACCGTCACCGACTACTACCCCATTGACATCGTCCACTGACACCGACTACTACCCCATTGACATCGTCCACTGACACCGACTACTACCCCATTGACATCATCCACGGACACCGACCACTACCCCACGGACACCGACCACTACCCCACGGACACCGACCACTACCCCACGGACACCGACCACTACCCCACGGACACCGACTACTACCCCACTGACACCATCCACTGACACGGACTACTACCCCACTGACACCACAACCCCCCCATACCGACACGGTCCACTGACTACTACCCCACTGACATCATCCACTGACACCAACTACTACCCCATTGACATCATCCACTGACACCGACTACTACCCCATTGACATCGTCCACTGACACCGACTACTACCCCATTGACATCGTCCACTGACACCGACTACTACCCCATTGACATCGTCCACTGACACCGACTACTACCCCATTGACATCGTCCACTGACTACTACCCCATTGACATCGTCCACTGACTACTACCCCATTGACATCGTCCACTGACACCGACTACTACCCCATTGACATCGTCCACTGACACCGACTACTACCCCATTGACATCGTCCACTGACACCGACTACTACCCCATTGACATCGTCCACTGACACCGACTACTACCCCATTGACATCGTCCACTGACACCGACTACTACCCCATTGACATCGTCCACTGACACCGACTACTACCCCATTGACATTGTCCACTGACACCGACTACTACCCCACTGACATTGTCCACTGACACCGACTACTACCCCACTGACATTGTCCACTGACACCGACTACTACCCCACTGACATTGTCCACTGACACCGACTACTACCCCACTGACATTGTCCACTGACACCGACTACTACCCCACTGACATTGTCCACTGACACCGACTACTACCCCACTGACATTGTCCACTGACACCGACTACTACCCCACTGACATTGTCCACTGACACCGACTACTACCCCACTGACACCGACTACTACCCCACTGACATTGTCCACTGACACCGACTACTACCCCACTGAAACATAAACGTGTCCACCGCCCCATCTATAGCTGGCCATGGCAGTAAGTAGCATTGGAAGGCTAAAGCAGATAACAACAAAACCTGGGGGATGCAGTTCTTGTGCAGCGCTGGTTTTGTTCTCTGACACGTCACCGGCTGGAGAGTTGTCTTCTATTATAAACCAGAACGAGCCTATTTTAGAGCAAGAACTTTAAACCTCTGCAAGAAAAGACACAAGACGTTAGCCATAGCACCGAAGATTGCTTTTTGCATAAGATTTCACCTTTTATTGAGGTGGATACGACCAGAAAAGTACACCTGGGTTTATATGCTGTTACCTTACAGCAGGAAGGTAAGGGGACATCCTCACTTACTCCGGAAAATCCACGGTTTTGTTGTCGGAATGTCCGATCGTGCATTACAGTGCGGCTGGCACTGCAAATGAGAATTTTTATATTTCCTGGAGCTTTATTTTTTTTGTTTTTTTTTGTTTTGTTTTAAGGAAATGATAATAACAGCAAATGTAAATAAATGGCTTGTGTAAGCAATTCTGTGTTATATAATTTTGTTTGGAGGTAAGTTGAGTTTTCTTTCTAACCTTTGTGCAGACTTTAATGACAGGCAATGAGATAATGCATAATTAAAGGAACAAGGTGAAGCTCGAGAAATTTTTATTGTGTGCTTAGGACTTACGCAATTGGTGCAAGTAAGACCATTTTTAACAAACTGAGGCCCAGATTCACGTAGGGCGGCGTAACTATGTGCGGGCGTAGCGTATCTTATTTACGCTACGCCGCCGCAAGTGCTGTATTCACAAAGCACTTGCGTCCTAAGTTACGGCGGCGTAGCGTAAATGGGCCAGCGTAAGCGCGCGTATTTCAAAGTAGACAGGTCGTGGGCGTGTTGTATTTCAATTAAGCTTGACCCCATGTAGATGCATGGCCGAACGAACGGCGCATGCTCAGTATCCCGTCGTATTTACGCCCAAAGATACGCCGCCTCAATGCCTGTGACGTGACCGTAACCTACGCACAGCCCCATTCACACACGACTTGCGTAAACGACGTAAAAAGATACACTTGTTCCGACGTCCATACCTTGCATGGGCTGCGCCACCTAGAGACCAGCTTTCTTTACACCGGCGCATGTCTTACGTAAACGGCGTAACTAATTGCGACGGGCGTACGTACGTTTGTGAATCGGCGCATCTTGCTCATTTACATATTCAACGCGGAAATCAACGGAAGTGCCACCTAGCGGCCAGCGTAAATATGCACCCAAGATACGCCGCTCGTATCTTGGCAGAATTTATGCGTAACTGATTCTATTAATCAGGCGCATAGATACAACGGCGCACATTTGGACTTACGACGGCGTATCTGGAGATACGCCGTCGTAAGTCTTTGAGAATCTGGGCCATAGAGTTTACTGTCATTTATTTACATGAATGTTTAGTAGATACAAACATCAAATGACTATGAACCTTTTCTTGATTTTCTTTTAACGGGCATTCACCTCTGGGCTTGTCAGGTGATGATATTGCACAATTGTAATTCTATCACATGTTTGATCTCATTGCTCTGTTTTCCTGTAGATAGGTTTCAAGTTTTGTAGGTTCTATAACCTGCTTCAGAGATTACAAATTAGTGAAAAATGTATGTACAGTGCCTTAAAGTATTCATACCCCTTGAAATTTTCCAAATTTTGTCATGTTACAACCAAAAACATAAATGTCCTTTATTGAGATTTTATGTGCCAGCTAGACCAACACAAAGGTCACATAATTGTGAAGTGGAAGGAAAATGGTTTTCAAAATGTTTTACAAATAAATATGTGAAAAGTATGGCATGCATTTGTATTCAGCCCCCCTGATACCCTTAACTAACATCTAGAGATGCGTAGAGTGGGGATATACTGCGCTACTAAACACGTGAGCATAAACATAAAAATAATAATAAATGCAGCAGCTCATAATGTGAGACCACACATTCAAACAATGGAAAGAAAAGGAAAGAGCTGCGCAAAAAAAAAACGTGATGAAAGGGCAATATTAACAGATCTAAACACGGCAATGTGTATTAATTACAAATGAATATGTAGCGCCCCCTTACTTTCAGTAAAGGCACTACGCTAAAGTTAGTGGGGAATGAGAGAGATAATTTGCTCTCATTCCGAATTATGTTCAATTTGGCTGTCGCCAAATCTGGATTGTTCTGTGGGTCAGACTGCGTTCTAGGGATGCGATACTATCCATGGGCGGCAGGTGGCGCCAGAGAGGTCCAGGCGGAGCCGCTTTTTCCTAGCAGCCAATTAGAGGAGCTTTCCCTCGCAGGGCATGCTGGGGAGGAGTATTTCTGTGGCGGAAGCCGTTCTTGGTTCTTCGCGGGTTCCTGGTTCCAGGTGCGGCACCCACCTTTAGGGTGTGCGCACATCGCGGGCCCCACCACTATGGCCTACCTGGCCTGGGGTCGCGCGCAACGCGGAGTTCCTGACTCTGGGCCCTCACGGTCTGGAGCAACTGATGCTACCAGGGGCCCCAGTGACTTACTGGGTCCCCAGCTCTACTGAAGAGATCCTAAGCTACGTGCTGTGCGGTGGGGGATCGGCTCGAGGAGAACCCGGAGGCAGGTTATCTGAGAGACTTGAAAGAACCATCAAGGGATCTGGGTGACCGAACACTGACAGATAACCTTAGCACTGTCAGTCGGTGACCCCAAGGAGAAAGACTGGGGAGGATTCGCTCTGCGGTTCACCATTTTCAGCATTGAGCCTGTGGCAGAGGCCTCATCTGGCATCTTATTTAAAATCAGAGCCAAGTCAGTGGCAGTGACTTGTTCTTCCCAGCAACTTTAAAGTGACACTTCGGCTGCCAGGCTCGTGGCAGGAGTCTGTCCGGGGGCACTTCACCCACTCTGGCTGGAGTGGCGACGAACTGTACTATTGCTGAAAGCAGGATTGCTTTCCTTCTATCCAAGCCTGATACCGCAAAGTTCTCTTGCTTCATCAACCTTTCCTATCTATCTCAAGTTGATGTTGGTCGTGTTGGGCCGAGAAATAAAGCATTCAGAAAATCTTATTCGCTGATTGGACATTCGTTTACTGCTCTACTCGCTACCATCACCTCTAGACAACGATTAGAGGTAACTTAATACGCCGATCCCAAAACAACCAGCGGCTCCGGAGGGGGTAGCGCTACAAATAGTAAAAAAAATATAGAAGTGCATAGACAGTCCAAAATAAAATCATGTAAAATGATAAAAATCAGAACAAGTCCAATCGTAGGTAAATCGAGAATCGCAAGCCAATGAAAAACTTGCACCGTGTGAAAGCCAGTGGAGTAAAACTTGAGTGAATAAGAAACCACAATGTGTCAGCAATAACACAAGTGCACCACCACCTATAGGATTATGTGCTTACCAGAGGTAAGCTGTACCAGGCCGAAAGGTAGAATCGTAATCCTGATGACGGCAATCTCCAATCTCAGGGAACCAAAGCTTCAGGTGTTTGAACTCAGTCACAATAGCCACGAAACTCAGCATCAATGACCCAAAATGGAAGGAGATTCCCATGGTGTGTAAAGCTTATAAAAGGTTTTAATGGTAAAATATACACTTGCATTTAGGGCAGTGATTCTCAATTCCAGTCCTCAGGCCCCCCCCAACAGGTCAGGTTTTCAGGATTTCCCTCAGATGAAAAGGCTGTGGTGATTACTAAGGCAGTGAAACTGATCAAATCACCTGTGCAAAATAATGGAAATCCTGAAAACCTGACCTGTTGGGGGGACCTGAGGACTGGAATTGAGAAACACTGATTTAGGGCAATAAAACGTGTAGAACACTGGAGAGCTGGCCGGCATGCAGTCTTCCGTTCAAAGCGATGACGTAAGCGTGTCTGCCTCCACGATTAGACTAGTTATGATTTGTAACGTTTTACATGATTTTGTTTTGGACTATCTATGCACTTCTTCATATATATATTTTTTACTGTTCATTTGTGATTAAAACACATTGATCTGTTAATATTGCTCTGTCATCACTTTTTTTGGCGCGGCTCTTTCCTTTTCTTAACATCTAGAGATACAATTGCCTTCAGAAGTCACCTAATTAGTAAATGGAGTCCACCTGTGTGTAATTTAATCTTAGTATAAATACAGCTGTTCTGTGAAGCCCTCAGAGGTTTGTTGGAGAACCTTCATGAACCAACAGCATCATGAAGGCCAAGGAACATACCAGACAGGTCAGGGATAAAATTGTGGAGAAATTTAAAGCGGGGTTAGGTTATAAAAAAATATCCCTAGCTTTGAAAATCTCACAGAGCACTGTTCAATCCATCATCCGAAAATGTAAGGAGTATGGTACAACTGCAAACCTACCAAGACATGGCCATCCATCTAAACTGAACGGCCAGCCGAGCAAGGTAAGCATTAATCAGAGAAGCAGCCAAGAGGCCCATGGTTACTCTGGAGGAGCTGCAGAGATCTACAGCTCAGGTGGGAGAATCTGTCCACATGACAACTATTAATCATGCCCTCCACAAATCTGGCCTTTATGAAAGAGTGACAAGAAGAAAGACATTGTTGAAAGAAAGCCATAAGAAGTCCTGTTTGCCTACACAGTCAGGCTAATATTCATTACCTGCTGGGTTATACTTCATCATTAGGTGAATGGACACTGGTAGACCAAAAGGTCATTAGACAGGAAGTGATCTCCTATATAATCCCCTCCCATTCAGGAAGCACATCAGTTTTTTTACCAGTGTCTGCAAGGTGGATGGCACGGGGTGTTGGGCTCTCTGGGCTCCAGGTCTCTATTCCCACAAATGGTTCCAAAAATGAATCAAGGGATTGGCCGATCGGATCCATTTGACACAGGATTTTATGCTTAGATAAACGGCACACAAGCCTCGCAAAGAGGCCTTGAGGTTTTGCCTATAAGCGACCTCCGGGGGCTGGACACTAGAGCGCTAAGGCATTTCCTTCAGGGTGTTGTACAGGTCCAAGAAAGTGGACCCTAAACATGAAAGGGTACCCAGTCCTTGAAGGTCTATGTGACAGGAACCCACTGTGAAGGGTAAAGATTGGGCCCTTTGTTTCTAAGTGGCCCTGCACCTGGACCGGTAAGTGAAACCCCTTTATTTTATTATTTTGGGATGTAACAATCAGTCAAGCTAGCTAAAGGCTGGACCCCTGTGTGCGGTGACCATACGGGGGAGTTTTGGGCTAAATGTTTGCAAAGTGTACCTTTTTTTTGCTCGTGTCTGGCTGTTTTCCCATTTCCCATTCACTGATCCAAACCTTTATGCAGGGGGCAACTTGTTTGCTTTCCCATATTAGGTCACCTATGTGTCCTTGGGACTTGAATTAGGTGCTATCTGTGTTACAGAAAAAAACATTTGAACCTATTAAGGAAATTCCAATAGACTTGCTGTCACGCAAGCTAGCTTTCCTGATGGCTATCACATTGGCTAGAAGGATGTCGACAGGGAACCATAATTGATCCTTCACCACAACAGAGTGACCCTTTTCATCCTTTTTGCCAAAGAAGGTGTCGGCCTTTCATTTAAATTAGGACATTATTTTGCTTTCTTTTTTTCTCTCAGCCTCGTTCGGCAGAAGAGAGACAAATTCATTCTCTGGATGTGGTCCGGGCAGTCGAGGTCTATTTGTCTAGATCTGTGGAGATCCGAGGATCAGACTCTTTCTTTGTTTTACCAAAAGGAACCAAGAAGAGGTCTGTCAATTGGTCATTCAGGCCTACGGTCTGAAACATAAAGCTCCTCCCTTTAGGGCGAGAGCTTATTCTACCAGGGGTGTAGGAACCTCTTGGGCTTTTCGCCATCAAGTATCTGTGGCTCAGATTTGTAAGGCTGCTACCTGGTCTTTAGTGCATATTTTCACAAAATGTTATCAAGTGGATGTTCCAGCAGCCGAGGATTTGGTTTTCGGATCCAGTGTTCTGCGGGCTGCCGTATAAATTCTGATAGCTATTGTTTGGCAGGGTGTCTCCCTCCCCTCAAGGCTATTGCTCTGGGACGTCCCAGCAGGTAATGAATATTGTGTCCCATGATGTAGGAAAAAGGATATAGGATTTTTTCTTCATACTTACCTGTAAAATCCTTTTCTTTGAGTACATCATGGGGCACAGAGGTCCCTCCCCTCTTCTTCTTTTTTATTTTTTATTTTTTTTAGGATTCAGGGCTTGCTACAAAGCTGATGTGCTTCCTGTATGGGAGGGGTTATATAGGGGATCACTTCCTGCTGTATAACAGACTTTTGGTCGACCAGTGTCCACCAGTGTCCATTCACCTGATGATGGAGTATAACCCAGCAGGTAATGAATATTAGCCTGACTCTGTGTCCCATGATGTACTCAAAGAAAAGGATTTTACAGGTAAGTATGACGAAAAAATTCTAGTTTTTGGCCTAAAAGCAAAACGCTATGTGTGATGGAAAACTACCACTGCACATGACCCTGAACACACCATCCCCACCGTGAAATATTGTGCTGGCAGCATCATGTTGTGGGGATGCTTTTCTTCAGCAGGGACAGGGAAGCTTGTTAGAGTTGGTGGGAAGATGGATGGAGCCAAATACAGGGCAATCTTAGGCTGCATCCACACCTGAGCGTTTTGTCGCCTGAAGCATGAAGCTCCAAAACGCTAGAGGGGAAAAAATACATTATTCTCAATGGAGAAGGTTCACATCTCCACTCCAAAACGCCTGAAGCTCAAACAAGTTCTAGACCCTGTTTTTGTCGCTCGAATTTAGTGTATTTGGGCGTTTTTCTGTTTTTAACATTGGTGACCCTAGACCTGTCCAAAATCACAGTAAAAAACGCTGCGCCAAATCGCGGCAAATCACGGTAAAAAACACTGCAAATATTGCGGCAAAATACGCTACGCTCAGGTGTGAATGCAGCCTTAGAAGAAAACCTGTTAGGGTCTGCAAAAGACTTGAGACTGGGGTGGAGGTTCACCTTCAAGGAGGACCACGACCCTAAACATACAGCCAGAGCTACAATGGAATGGTTTAGATCACAAATATATTTATGTGTTAGAATGGCCCACTCAAAGTCCAGACCTAAATCCAATTGAGAATCTATGGCAAGACTTAAATTGCTGTTCACAGACCCTCTCCATCCAATCTGGCAGAGCATGAGCTATTTTGAAAAGAAGAATGGGCAAAAATGTCATAATTATGTGACACTTTGGAGTTGATTTACTAAAGGCAAATCCACTTTGCACTACAAGTGCACTTGGAAGTGCATTCGCTTTAAATCTGAGGGGAAGATCTTAAATGAGGGGAAAGCTCTGCTGATTTTATCATCCAATCATAAACAAGCAAATCTTTTTTGTTTTTTATTTTCCTTGCATGTCCACCTCAGATCTACAGCGACTGCACTTCCAAGTGCACTTGTAGTGCAAAGTGGATTTGCCTTAAGTAAAAAAAAAAAACCTTTGTGTTGGTCTATCACATAAAATCCCAATAAAATACATTTATGCTTTTAGTTGTAACATGACAAAATGTGGAACATTTTCAAGGGGTATGAATACTTTTTCAAGGCAGGTATGTAAAACCCTAAAGCTATCCCCAGCAAGGCTATTAAATATAACGAAAAAGTGTAAGAAATATAAAGTAAATTATCCTAGTTCTGAAGAATCATAATAAGCCCCCCCCCCTTTTTTTTTTCTTTCCTACTCCCATCCCCCTATTACCCCCTCCCAACAATTAAAGGGGCGGTTCACCCTAAAAACTACTTTTTTTTTATTACACTGCCCCCCCACATTACAATCCGATTAAGGCTATTATTTTTTTTTTGATGCTGTACATACCTTTGTACAGCATATTCACCCGTGCATCCGGGTTGCGAGTCCCGCGGGAGTGGGCGTTCCTAACATGTCTGTGATTGAGCTCCCCCCGTTGCGTAAGCCGCGTCACGGTTGGCGAAAGGAGCCGAACGGCGAGTCGGCGCTATACTGCGCATCGCCGTTCGGCTCCTTTCGCCAATCGTGACGCGGCTTACGCGACGGGGGGGAGCTCGTTTTTGGGCAAAACGTCAATCAAAGACATGTTAGGAACGCCCACTCCCGCGGGACTCGCAACCTGGATGCACGGGTGAATATGCTGTACAAAGGTATGTACAGCATCAAAAAAATAATAATGGCCTTAATCGGATTGTAATGTGGGGGGGCAGTGTAATAAAAAAAAGTAGTTTTTAGGGTGAACCACCCCTTTAAGGAAATATATACTTTTACAATTTGTCTATTGGTTAAAATAGAAAAACAAATTTTCTCTGGTGAATCATACGTTCTATATTGTTCACACCTTTTTTATTTTTTCTGATTAATGATTGTATGTTATCAAAAGATTGTAACATGACATCATTACTACTGTTACTACAGTACTTGTTATTGTAAACGTACGCAGTTTTGTGCTGTATTACTATGATGTTCTGTCATTGTTTTCATATTCACCTAATAAATATGAAAAAAAAAAAAAAAAACCTAAAGCTAATATTCTGTCTTGCTTCATGTATCACTCTGCACATTTCTGCAAATCAAATCATTATTTTGAATTGTTTCTACATTTTTATTATCTTTAGATTCTGCCAGCATTATCCCTCTACAATGCACTTTCTGTTTCAGACTGTCAGTGCAAAGATTGTTCTGCGCAACTACCAGCAGGTTTATCCGCCTACCATGCACACTCCATTATTGAGACCACAGAATGCAATGCTCTCTCCTTCTGCATTGCCCTTTTCAGTTTGATGCCAGCTCAAACCATTGTTTCACACTCATACATGTCTCTGCTCTGGCAGCATTACCCAAATGAGCCATGCACTTATGTCCACGTCTCTAGTGGTCATAGGTGCAGTGGCAAATGTGCACAGTTCAAGTGTTAACCACTTCGATAGCTGTCACTTTTACCTCCTTCCTGCCCAGGCCAATTTTCAGCTTTTAGCGCTGTTGCACAATTGCGCGGTCGTGCAACACTGTACTTAAATACATTTTTCAATTTTTTTCCACACAAATATAGCTTTCTTTTGGTTGTATTTAATCACCACAGTTTTTTTTTTTTGTTTGTTTGCTAAATAATACATTTTGGGGGGAAAAAAACAAATTTTTCTTAACTCCTGTTCAAAATCTATTCTGCTACATTTCTTTGTTATAAATAACCCAAATCGGTGCATATTGTTTAGTTAGTAGGAACTATGATATATATGAAAATTGATCAATCCTGATGTACTGTATCATTTCTTGATGCTCGAAAATACCAGAACTATACAAATATCCCTCAAATTCCCCTTTTTTGGAAAGTCCAAGGTATTTAGTAAAAGGCATGGTGAGTTTTTTGAAGCTGTTTTGTCACTTTTTTTTTGGAAAAAAATGTTTTTTCACAATTTTTTTTTTTTTTTTTACATACTGTCACCAGTGCAGTACGACGTCATCATATAACTGGTGTGGTGGTGATCAGAGGCACTGACTCGTGACAATATGTTAATGAAAAAAAGTAGCAATTTTTTTTAACTCACAGTGACCAGAGCAATACAGTGTTGCAATAGTAACACTACTACTCTGGGGAAGTGATCAGGATTTTTTTCACATTATGATTACTTATACCAGTGAATTCTATTGTTATAAGCCAGGGGTCTCCAAACTGCGGCCCAAGGGCCAGCCTTAATCCGGCCCTTGGGGCACAATGCCTTCCACTGATATGAGGCACTATTCATCCCACTGACACCAACAATTGGGCACTATATCTGCCACGGATACCAATGATGGGATACTATTCCTCCTACTACTATTAGGGGGAATACTCCTCCTCCATTTGACCACCAACCCTGAGGCCATATTTATTCTCCCCGATGCTGGGCTCGTGACATTTTCTGCCCCTTTTGGCCACATTCTGGCCCTCCTAAAGTCTGAAGGACAATAAAGTGGCCCTTTGTATGAAAAGTTTGGAGACCCCTGTTATAAGCAACTGTTTTTACTGAATTCTATTGATTCAATCGTTTAGTGTTTACTATTGGCCACAGCTAATCATATGGTACAGAGTGTTGGTAAACTGTTACAAACTGACTTAACCAGATTGTTGTAATCTTCGAGGATCTTTGTGAATTAATTACTTCACATTACATGCAGCTAGAGATGTGTCATTGGAAGGAACTGTGTCCCTTCGTTGGTGTCACTGGGAAGAACTGTGCCCCTTCGTTGGTGTCATTGGGAGGAATCGTGCCATATCTTTGGTGTCATTGGGAGGAACTGTGCCCCTTCGTTGGAGTCATTGGGAAGAACTGTGCCCCTTCGTTGGTGTCATTGGAAGGAATCGTGCCACATCATTGGTGTCATTGGGCCCCATTGTTGGTGTCATTGGGAGGAACTGTACCCCATCGTTGGTGTCATTGGGAGGAATTGTGCCCCAATAATTTGGTGTCATTGGGAGGAACTGTGCCTCTTTGTTGATGTCGGTAAATTAAACCATGCCCCAAGGGCCGGATCAAAGCCAGCAAAGGGCCACAATTTGGAGACCACTGTTCTAAATCATATCCCGTGAATTTAAAAAAAGATCAAAGTAAAACATATTCATTCATTATTAATCGATTTATTAAAAAATATTAGGTAGATTCAGAAAGAGTTAGGCCGACTTATCAGTAGATAAGCCGACCTAACTCCGAATCTACGCCGACTTATGTTTAAGCGTATGCTCAAACAGAGATGCGCCTAAACATATCTAAGATACGACGGCTTGCGCCGTCCTATCTTAGATTGCAATATTTCGGATGGCCGCTAGGTGGCGCTTCCATTGCGGTCGGCGTAGATTATGCAAATTAGTAAATACGCCGATTCACGCCCGGCCGACGCAGTGCTTTTACACCGTTTACGTAAGAGATAGATAGGCCGCGTAAAGTTAGAGCTAGGCCCTATTGGAATAGTAATGTCAAGTATGGCCGCCGTTCCCGCGTCGAAATTCGAATTTTTTACGTCGTTTGCGTAAGTCGTCCGTGAATCGGGATTTACGTTGTTTACGTCCACGTCGAAATCAATAGGCCCGTGCGGCGTACTTAGCCGCAATGCACACTGGGAAATGTAGGCGCCCGTTGCATGCGCAGTAAAAAAAAAACGTAAAAAACGTGAGGTCAAGCCTCATTAACATAAAACACGCCCCCCTCAAAGACATTTGTATTAGGTGCTCTTACGCCCGCCGCATTTACGCTACGCCGCCCTAAGTAAGGAGGCAAGTACTTTGAGAATACAGTACTTGCCTCTCTTACTTAAGGCGGCGTAGTGTAAACATGCTAGGCTACGCCGCCTTATAGTTGCGCGCCCCTACCTAAAAATATTTTAGCCTGTGAAAAGTTGTAAAATATACGATGTGGCTCTGCTACTGAAAAGTTTGGATCTCCCTGATCTAGACGACGTGTTCTATCCTGCACAGAACAGCACTAAACCCTCTGGCAGCTAATGAACATGAGCGTATAAGTACAGTCCCCATATAAAACTATGCACACCCTGCATACAGCTGCAGCTTAGCAAGCCAAGCAATATTCCCTAGGGCAAGGGTAAAACATCTGCCCCCCCTCCCCTCATCCTTTCCTCTTTGAACTTTACAAATTCTTTGCGAGGTGGAAATATTTCTCTCCCAGCACTATTCATGACTGCGTGGCGCTGGCTAATTCCATCTCCAATACAAACTTTGCCTGTCAACAGTTACCAGACTTGATTGTGTTTGTCTTTCGTTACTGGTGCTCAACAAACCGACCTGTCCTACAACATTTCTACATATGAATTAAAACAAAGCCAACGCCGCTTTTCAATCAGATTAAAAAATAGGGCAACTTCACCCAAAGCTTTGTCTTTTTTTTTATAGTGGGGAGTGGTTAGCACCCCTGTTGGGATTTTACTGCCATCAAGGGCAAGAGAACTTTCCCCTCGCTTACTATGGCCTTGTTGGACCTTGTTCACACGGGCAGCTGGGGTATTAAAAACGGGTGGTTGACCTGCATTTTTAAAGCATTTGATTTAGAAATAAATGTAATTTCCTGAACAAAAAACACATTCACTGTTAGAAATTCCTTGTTCGAGAAAAAAATTCTGTTCAGCTCCTTCAAATTTTCTCTGTGGTCGTAAACAGATGTAAATTTTTCTCCACAATTAGAAAATCAAACAAACGCTTTTAAAATTAAAGAATTTAAACAAAAACTCTACTAGTGTCTGGACTTCTTTGTTTCACTTCCTGCCCCAGTGACCACACAGGAAGTGAGGGATAGTCCTGATGATGGAGACACAGACAACAATAAAGACCTGACAGAGGTTCTAACCATTCCTCTTCAAAAACAAGAACTTTTTTTTTTCTTTGTTTTTTTCATTTGGCCTTTTTCTGGAGTTTCATTGTAAACATTTGGAGGAGGGGAATATGGGATCCACTTAAAGTGAAAATGAAGTGGCTTTTTCAAATGATATGTGGAGCAATGTAAGGGAACCTGATCGACTGCAACAGGCAACAAGTCCAATTGCTTCAGTACTGAAGCCTTGGCCCTCATGGGCACATATGTGCGGCACATGGGCATCATAGCACCCCCTCTCTGCTGCTGCACATATATTTTATGTGGTCATCAATAGTTTAAATTCTTCAGCATGCCATTTCCAGAAGGGCAGGACTGAAAGTGTCTGCAGGATCATCCTTCCCAAATGGGCATTCAGATTGGCAGTCTCTGCCCTTTAGTACATTTGAACCCAATCCCTTGGATGTGGTCAGCAGTGTGCATGTCACCATTGACAGCCTTGCTTTACATTTTCATTATGGAGCCCTTTCCCCTTTGTTTATGTGGTGATCAACACTCAGTGGTCTGCCCAAGAGGGGGAGGCATGACCCGTGTTGGGCACCAGAAGTCTGAAAATGTTCACTGCTGCCTGTACTTTCCTGTATATTGACAATAGGGATGAGCTATGTCGTGTTCGCTCACTCCACGTGCAGAGCCCGCCAGGAAGTCAGCACGATGCTGCGCTAATCACAGGCCGGGAGACATTGTTCCAATGCTCGGCTGCAGAGATCGGGAAATGTCTCACTGCCTGTGATTAGCACAGCGCAGTGCCGACTTCCTGGCGGGCTCTGCACGTGGAGTGTGCGAACTCATTGACAATTACATCTCCCTGTTTACCAAACTGGTATCACAGGAACAGGAAGTGAGGGAAAATTTTCATAATGGGCAAAGCAAATAAAAAAAATTAAAAAACAACCTGTTTAACTCTTCCCTAGTCTATTCAAAATGAGAAAAAGGGCTAGAATACACGTAATACATTCTGTTAGTTATCAAAGTTTAATGATGTTTACAATTGTTGTCCTTTAACCACTTTCTGTCCTTAGACCGCATATACGTGGTCTCAAGATCATATGGTTATACCAGGATCCTGGCTGCTGCTGTGATCATGAACCTGGTGATAAGCTTTCAGGTAAAACTGGTCTGAGCAGCTATACAGTCACCCAATCACAGCCCTCAAGAGGAGCCCCTCCCCCTCCTGTCATTGTTCCTGGGCTCTCCCATTCTTTTTTTTTAATCGGATAATTTTTTATTGAGAAAATACATATAAAAACATATACAAACATTTTCACTTTTTTTTTTTCCCCCTTTAAAAGAAAAAACACTGCAGGATATATTACTAAACAGATTTCTCGTATCGTCGAGAACACAGAAAGAACAGTACAACACAATTCTATTCTTCAGCACTGCATTTGTTATATTCAGTATATCTAGACGCCTTTATACTGTGGTACGAGAGCTATCTCCCCCAGAGACCTTCACCCTATAGTATTACTCTCCACACAATCTACTTGTAGACAGTAATGGGTCCCCCCCCCCTCTCACCTGCCCATTAACCACTTGAGACCCACGCTATTGACAAAAGACGTCAACAGCGCGGCTCTCAAGCGCCAAGTGGACGTCTTTTAAAGTGCATTACCCGCGCGCGCATCTGGGGGGCGCGCAGCGGGTAAACACTGTCCCGGCGCATCGCTGGGGAGCCAATGCGTGTACCTGGTGGATCGTCGGTGACACAGCAGGGACGTGGAGCTCTGTGTGTAAACACAGAGCTCAACGTGCTGTTAGAGGAGAGGAGACCGATCTGTGTCCCTTGTACATAGGGACACAGCATTGGTCACCTCCCCCAGTCACCTCCTCCCCCCACACAGTTAGAACACACCCAGGATACACATTTAACCCCTTCCTCGCCCCCTAGTGTTAACCCCTTCCCTGCCAGTCACATTTATACAGTAATTAGTGCATTTTTATAGCACTGATCGCTGTATAAATGTGAATGGAAAAAACATGAAATACCCCCTCAAGGGTGGGACTTTATAAGTGACACAAACACGTAAATGAGTAGAAAAATATGTAGCAAATTTATTTAAACAATTAAAGTCAGGACATCATACAGTGTCCTAGCAAGGCTAAAAGACCACATGCAAGTGGTATACAGATCCTATTTGTGAAGCAATAAAACAGACATGAGACAAAAATTGGTCCAACCCGACAGCCGTTTCGGTATCTGTGATCCTTCTTCAAGGGGTATTACAGACGATCATTGTGTCAGAGAAATACATGTCTATTAGAAAAGAGATATATACATATATTACATAGAAAAGATTCAACTTAAACAATATTTACAACTCAAGTGACCGAAATTGTTAAGAAACATGGGGAAGGGGAGACAAGAAAAGGACAGCCATACAACTATGTCATTTATCAAAACAGATATGAGCTACTTACAGTCAATAAGATCTGTAGATAGAATCCTGTCTCAGTGTGAAAGTACGCCAAAAACAAGGGGAGAATGCTGTATATGGAGATCAATGTCTCTGTGTTCACGGGGAGGATATACAAATATAGCCTACCAAAAAGGTCCACGCCTAGGGAAGGAAGGGTAAGATGTGAGTGGTCCCAAATTTGTGTCAAAAGTGTCCGATACGTCTGCCGCAATATCGCATTCCCAATAAAAATCGCAGATCGCCGCCATTACTAGTAAAAAAAAAAGTAATAAAAAAAATCATAATTCTGTTCCCCATTTTGTAGGCGCTATAACTTTTGCACAAACCAGTCGCTTATTTTGATTTTTTTTTTTTTTTTACAAAAATACGTTGAAAAATACGTATCGGCCTTAACTGAGAAAAAAAAATGTTTTTTAAAAAAAATATTGGGATATTTATTATAGCAACAAGTAAAAAAAATATAGCGCAAAAAATAAAAACCGCAGAGGTGATCAAATACCACCAAAATAAAGCTCTATTTGTGGGGAAAAAAGGACGTCAATTTTGTTTGGGAGCCACGTCGCACGACCGCGCAAATGTCAGTTAAAGCGACGCAGTGCCGGAAGCTGAAATTTCGCCTGGGCACGAAGGGGGTTTATGTGCCCTTTTAGCAAGTGGTTAAGTCCCCATTCCGTACCACCATTAGTCCCGCATAGTAGCCGCTGCATCTCTATCTCCAAAGTTCCTATTTTGCACAAGCCGCAGCGGTGCCAAACCTGGGGTACTCAGCCAGGGATCCCATATGTTCTCAAACTTCCCCGGACTACCCCGATGCTTTTACGTAAGTTGTTCCCTGACGAGTGAATCATTTACCGAACTAATCCACTCTGCCTGTGTAGGGGCCGCCACAGACAACCACTTCCTAGCAATAAGTTTCCTGGCCAGAAACAGGGCCCTAAGGATAGCAGTAGATATGTGTGGTGTGTATAGTTCTTCATCTAACCATCCCAACAGGCAGAGTTTAGGATCAATAGGTAACTGAAGTCTCCATATGCTATGATAGTAGCCACCACCACAGCCCAATAGCGCTGCAGCTTTGGGCACCTCCACAGCATATGCACAAGTGTCCTGTTGTCTACCAAACAAAGGGGACAAAACGGGTCATCTCTTCTGCACCATTTATACAACTTTTCAGGTGTACGATATGTACGGCTCTCCCATTCTACCAGGGGGGACCACTGTAAGTGGTTGGAGAAGCAAGAACACCCATTCTTCCCCCTCCTCTGTGATTAAGGAAGCGATAAGGATTTTGTCACGTCCGGTTTTGGTTCTTTGTTTGCCCGGTAAGTATCGGCTACTCAGCCAATTAAACTGATCTGTGTTTGATCGTCTGCCTTGGAGGGATCAAGGGTCTTATGGAAGCCAGATCTCTCAATAAAGAAGACCTGTCACTGCCCAAGCTATCGCAAGAGATGCTGTTCATTCCTTATGATAGCAATATAGTTGAATGAAGTAAAATTAAGTAAAATAAAAAAGTTTTCCTCCTGTGCTCAAACGCACACATCGGTCTGGCATGCATGTGTGAATGGTGTTTGCAGGACAAATGTGAGGTATCACCATGAATGAGTACAAGAATTCTAGCCCCAAAGCTCACGTTTAACTCTAAACTGGTAACCTTTAGACCCCTTTCACACTGGGGTGCTTTTCAGGCGTTTTTGCATTAAAAAAGCACCTGAAATGCGCCTCTTAAGCCTGAGTGTTTTCACACTGCGGTGGTGCACTTGCAGGACAGGAAAAAAAGTCCTAAAAGTAGCGTCTTTGGGGCGGTGCAGGAGCGGTGTATACAGCACTCCCTAAACTGCCCCTGCAATTGAAATCATTGGGCAGTGGCGCTTCGAACCCTTTAATCGGCCGCTAGCGGGGGTTAAAAGTGCACTTTACCACTAACGTCCCCCCCCGCCCCAATGTGAAAGTAGCCATTAACGTTTTTCACACTGCAGCACGGTGCGGCTCACAGCAGGTGTCCGGTGTGTCCCTGTTCATCATTTCAGATCCGATTTGAAACTGACCAGAAGGCACACGGGACTCCTGTACAATTCGCTCCGTAGCCGCTCTGGAGTTTTTTTTTTTTTTTTATTGAAAGCCCATGGCGTGTGTAACACACTCAAAAAACTTCACCCAGTGCCAAAAAAATGTGCACAACATAAAGAGGTGACACAAAAACGTGCAACGGGTGTGCCTAAAATCAGAGGGCCCTGCCCTGAATCCCCCGGGGCGTTAGGCTCCTGACAGGGATAAAGGGTACTTACACTTTGGTCCATCTGGCCGAAACCAGATGGACCCCATTCTTTGGGGGGTCTGCCGAAACAGAACCCCCCCCAAGTCCTAGGTGGGGCTCCCCCAAAGGGAGACCCCATGAGAGAGGGCGAACTAAACCAGAAGGCCATGTCCACCCACTCTCAAGACTTTCAGGGCAGGCCCGAGGACCTACACCCAACCAGTCACACAGTGCAAACTGTGTACAAACATAAAAATACAAAAAGGTGACAAACAAAGGAATAAATAAAATAAAGTGGGGAGAGGGACAGCGTAGAGGAGAGTGAAAGGTGGCCATTGTGCTATACAATGACCAGACCCTCCGGCCAGGAATAAAAAATTCCTCCGGTCCCAGCCCAGGAGGCAGGTGCTTAAAAAAAAAAGCGTGATTCTGGTGCAGTGACTGTGGTACCTTCTAATCAAAGTGACCCTCACTCACAGTCAGGGCCGCCATCAGGGGGGTACAGGCAGTACACCTGTAAGGGGCCCGGAGGTCCCCAGGGGTCCGGATGGCAACCCCCTTTAAAAAAAGGGGTCCCCAGGGGCCCGGATATCCCCTGGGCCCCGGATGACAACCCCCCTTTTTTTATAATTTTTTTTTTTTTTTAGATATTTTATATATATATATATATATATATATATATATATATATATATATATATATATATATTTTTTTATCTATTATTATTAAAGGGCCCAGAGGTCCCCAGGGCCCCGGATGGAACCCCCCTTTTTTTATAATTTTTTTTTCTTTTATATATATTTTTTTTCTTTATTTTTATTAAAGGGCCCAGAGGTTTCTTTTTTTTTTTTATATTATTAAAGGGCCCAGAGGTCCCGGATGGCAACCCCCCTTTTTTGTAATAATTTTTTTTTTTTTAAGCCCAGCACTAGCCAGGCATCAAATTGTAATTAATTTTTATAAAAAAAAAAAAAAATTTGTATGTATACTTATATATATTTATTTAATTTTCATTACAGGGCCCAGAGGTCCCCAGGGCCCCGGATGGCTACCCCCCTTTTTTTAATATATATTTTTCTATATTTCTTCTTTTCAATTCGCGGCAGCCCCCCCCCCCCCCGCTTCTCAATTTATTTCAGGCGGCAGCACCCCCCCCCCCCCCCGGTTCTCTGCTCCAGGGGGGCCATGCCTGAAGCTGTGTAAGGGGCCCCAGAATTCCTGATGGCTGCCCTGCTCACAGTGATATTAAGGTACCCCTGGACTGCCACTCCAGGGGCACATGCACCATAGGCTTTCAAGTTCCTATCCGACCCCCCGACAGGGTCAGTGCAGCCATCCATCCCGCCGGAAGAGAGCCCCTTCCAGTTTTCTCAAGGAAGCCGTTTCTCTTACAGCTTCCCAGTACTAGCCCTTCTAGGACCCCCTCAACCCGGCGGATTAGCATGGCCTTACCCCGTCTCAATACAGGGCTCCACCAGCTCCTCCCACCGGATCTTTAGCAGAGACAGCACTTACACCGACACCAGCCAGAATAAGACTCTGCAAAAAAGCCGGACCAAGTGCAGCCACCCATCTGGAGTTGTGTGAACCGGCTCAATAGATCCACAATCTCCTGAAATGCAAATTGAATGCGGAGAAATCTGGATCCAATTCCCAATAGTGTAAACCCGGCATTATGGAGATTTTTGGGTACCACAGTTTGTCGCCGTTTCAAAGGCATGTGAAATTTTAAATATAGAAATGTTTGATATTTATATACTAGGCGCAACATCTTATTATATATTTTTCTTTAAAAATTGGGTATTTTTTCTTTGCACTAACATTAATTTAAGTGTATTTTTTTTTTACAGAAAATTTGCATTTGATAAAAAGCCGCACAAATATTGTGCAACATAAAAATTTGCAACAACCACCATTCTTTGCTTTCAGGAAATGTTTGGGAGTTCTAAGTAATTTTCTAGCAAAAAAAAAAATGCTGATTTTAACGTGTATGGGAGAAATGTCAACATTGACCTGGACAGCAAGCAGTTCATGTAAAAAAAAAAAAAGTGACTATTTAAAGAACAAACGTGATGCCTTACAGTTTACCAGCAATCAAATAGCTTCCCCATGGCTCATATAAATGACTTATATTATTATATTTCTGTAATAGCTGCGCTCACTGCTATACAGGAGCCTACAATGTTCTATTTCCGGAATCCCCTAGAAGGAACATGACGTCATGCCTCAGAGAACTACAACTCCCGGTACGCTCTGTGCGCTGACACGCCTGGAATCCGGAAGTGAGCCGGGGGTGGCTCTGGGAGGGTCACGTGATAGCCAGGAAAGCCGAGTCTGTTGTACTGGAGATCAGCTGCTGTGTGGCGACTGTTCAACGCCGTGACTGAGCGAAAGACGAGCGAGCTGACAGTGTGTGCACCCCGTACACTGAGAAGGAAGAGAGCGGGAAAGAGACGTATTCCGCACACCGTGACACGAGAAACCACCTGTGTTCTGTGACAGAGGAAAGAGCAGACAGCGTGAACCCTGTGTGTGAGGAGAGACGTTGTCCCGGACCCTGAGAGACATTGTCCTGCACGCACCCTGAGAGACATTGTCCTGCACCCTGGGAGACACTGTCCCGGACCCTGGGAGACATTGTCCCGCACGCACCCTGAGAGACACTGTCCCGCACGCACCCTGAGAGACACTGTCCCGCACGCACCCTGAGAGACACTGTCCCGCACGCACCCTGAGAGACACTGTCCCGCACGCACCCTGAGAGACACTGTCCCGCACGCACCCTGAGAGACACTGTCCCGCACGCACCCTGGGAGACACTGTCCCGCACGCACCCTGGGAGACACTGTCCCGGACCCTGGGAGACACTGTCCCGGACCCTGGGAGACACTGTCCCGGACCCTGAGAGACACTGTCCCGGACCCTGAGAGACACTGTCCCGGACCCTGAGAGACACTGTCCCGCACGCACCCTGGGAGACACTGTCCCGCACGCACCCTGGGAGACACTGTCCCGGACCCTGAGAGACACTGTCCCGGACCCTGAGAGACACTGTCCCGGACCCTGAGAGACACTGTCCCGGACCCTGAGAGACACTGTCCCGGACCCTGAGAGACACTGTCCCGGACCCTGAGAGACACTGTCCCGCACCCTGAGAGACACTGTCCCGCACGCACCCTGAGAGACACTGTCCCGCACGCACCCTGGGAGACACTGTCCCGCACGCACCCTGGGAGACACTGTCCCGCACGCACCCTGGGAGACACTGTCCCGGACCCTGAGAGACACTGTCCCGGACCCTGAGAGACACTGTCCCGCACCCTGAGAGACACTGTCCCGCACCCTGAGAGACACTGTCCCGCACCCTGAGAGACACTGTCCCGCACCCTGCAGCAGAGACAGTCAGTCTAAGAGAGGAGAGACAACAACCTGCCAGCAGAGAGAGACAGCCTTCAGGCATTGATGGACATTGAGCAGGACACACTCATGTCACCCAGAAGTTCTGCAGACTGAGAACCAGCCTTTAGCCTGTGAGAGACACCCCGCAACCTCTGACGTACAGGAAAGAGACATCCGGCAACCTCTGACTTACAGGAGAGAGACCCCCGCAACCTCTGACTTACAGGAGAGAGACCCCCGCAACCTCTGTCACACAGGAGAGACACCCTGCAACCTCCTACATACTCTGAGATGCAGACGCCCTGTAACATACACAAGAGAAATCCTGCTGGGCCCTAAAACCTTCTGAGAGCCAAGAGACTCCGGTTGAGGTGGCAAAGTTTTCAGGGGTACAGGTCTGAAGTCAATCAGTACAGGTGACACCCGGCATTAAGAGAAGCAGTGGGCAGGCAGTAAGGAGGTCCCCAGGAGACTTCCTGAATTGTACCACGTGACCCCTGCACCCACATGCTTAACAAACCATAGAAAATCCCAAAGGTTGGGTTGCAGCCTGGGTGAGAGAATGACATTCCAAAGATAGCTCTCGATGATAATGCCAGGCTCATTATCTGTGAGGTGACAGGCCAAGCACTTATGGAGTGTGACAGTGTGGACTGAGCCCTACCCCCCCCCCGTCATGCACAATGCAGTATTTTGTGTTGTTTTTTTTTGGTTTTGTGCTGTCCACCACATCCTCTCTGCCTGTCAATGATTCTGAGCAAGTATCGGATTCCCTTTTCCTTAGTGCTGGGCAACCCTTGAACTCATCAAATCTCCTAATCACATCTGTCCCTCCCAGCTTTAGATCCTTATCAGTCTCGCCACCTACGATTTCCGCACCAGGATTTCTGCAGATCGGAGATGGTTGTTGCCTGCAGTTTGACTTTCCGGAGCACAGTAAGGGTGTCATTGTCATCAGCACTGGGGCTGCAGCTCCCACTTTTGACCTTAGCGTGAAGTCCTTAGACACCTCGGTGCTGCAGGTTCTCAACGTTAGTCGTGGTTCTGATGGACTACCAGGCAAGTTCCTGGCACATATCTGGTCAGGCATGCCTGGCACGGCACCTCTTCACCTTAGACTGCACCTCCTTGATTCTGTAATTGAAGAGCGGGATGACTTCTCGATTCATGTTCTTGCCAACGATGAAGCTCAAGAAAGTACAGGATTTGCTGCAAGCCACTTTTCTAAGAGTCCTCTCCTCTATGCACTGCTGCCCCTCATCTTCATCAACAAATGTGCCTTTGGATGTAAAGTGGACCTTGAGGTTTTAAAAAGCCTAGTAAAGCGCCCCCACCCGGTATTGCTAGGCATTGTGGGGCAGTTTGTTCTGATGCCTCTATATGCATACATCCTCTCCTTGCTTTTAGGACTCTCTCTGCCCCTGGCGCTGGGCCTGGTGGTCACCTGTTCCTCTCCAGGAGGCGGTGGTGGGTATCTATACAGTCTCTTACTGGGTGGAGATGTCACTGTGGCCATATCTATGACATTGGTTTCCACAGTGGTAGCTGTGGGACTTATGCCTCTTTCATCTTCACTTTATGGATGGTTCCTTGGTGTACACCAGACAATGCACATTCCTTTTCTGAAGATTTTAGCTACACTGCTTTTTATAGCTGTGCCAATTTCCACAGGAATGGTCATCAAATGGCGCTTTCCCCAAGTGTCCCGTCTTCTTCTGATGGTTATAAAGCCTTTCAGTGTTGTGCTAATGATTGGGGGGTTGATCATGGCCTATCAGATGGGGTCCTCACTGCTGAGCAAAGTTCAACCCATACTGGTGGTAGCTGGGGTCAGCGTGCCACTGGTGGGACTCCTGATTGGATATCTACTTGCATACATTCTGCGTTTACCTGTCCCCCAACGTAGGACGGTTAGTATTGAAGTTGGGGTACAGAACAGCCTTTTGGCCTTGGCTGTTCTCCAGCTCTCCTTCCATCGTGCTGAGGCTGATCTTTCCTCTCAGGCGCCATTCTTGGTGGCTCTGAGTGGCACTTCAGAGATGTTACTGTTGGTCTTGTTACACTTTGCCTACCGAAAGTTTAAAGACCGCAAATGAGGTTCTGGATGAGGACTATGCCAACTAAGATGATTAAAACAGTTTACATGCTTGCCGCTCATTCTCCGCCCCCCCCCCCTTTTTTTTTTTAGTTTTTTTTCATAATATTTTACCTTTCTGTTTTATTTTACTTTTCTGACATTCCAAAAAAAAAATCTTTTTTTTTTTTGCCAAAATTTGATTGTAAGGCAGGACAGCAATATAATATACATAGTCTGTTAAGGTTTACATTTATCCAGGTCATTGTGTATTAGCAGTAGTTGGTCATTCAACTGGACTTGTTCTGTAATGTTGAAGATGTTTTGTAGCTTATCTACTTCTAATGAGCGTCAGAAAAATACCCCTGGCCTGGATAAGCTACAAATCGTCCTAAACAAGTCCAGCATGTTTTACTAGTAATATTTATTTCTAGGATCAATAAAATAGTGACGTTTTCTGTTCTTTTCCACTATGCCTCTGCAGTATGAATACATCAAGTATGTGTTTTTATCTCAATTAGAAAAGTTTAAACTTTGCTTGTTGTCATTGGGTGTGCTACATTTTGTAGAATTGTTCGGTACACTTGTGTGGAGAGACAATTGAGGGATGCTGCTGTTCACCTACTTCTGAAAATGCTGATTGGTTGGCAGTCATGCTGATCCTGTTACTTCAATACTTGCAGCCACTTATCTAAAATAGACACACGGCACACAGTCAAATCAATAATAAAGCTGGCCTTCCGCAAATTTATTTTTTCGCTCAGACTGAACAAATTATTATGTTTTCTTTTAAATTTTTTCTTCCTTCAATTCTAATGTACAACGCCCCCCATCATGTTGTATGCTGACAGCTGTGAGCACCTGTGCTGACTTTTTGTCCCAGTTCCTTCCCTATAAGTTTGAGTAATCAACTTGTTGAGCTGCAAGGCCACCCACTGTTAGAATTTTGGCCAATTTCTCTGAATTCTAACAGTATTAGGCAGGCTTAAAGCGGAGTTCCAGCCACCTGTGTAAAAAAAAAAAAATATAAATATAAATATATATATATATATATATATATATATATATATATATATATATATATATATATATATATATATATATATATATATATATATATATATATATATATATATATATATGTATATGTATATGTGTGTATATATATATATATATATATATATATATATATATATATATATGTCAGCCGCTACAAAAGCCTGTAGCGGCTGACTTAAAAAAAAAAAATAGCCTCTTGCCAGTCCCATGATCCAGCGTTGTGCTCACCCCAGTCGGTCTCACCCGCTGCCTTCAGTCCCCAGGGCCGGCATCTTCACTATGGGCACCTGACTGTGACCGCTTGCGGCTTCACAGCCGGTTGCCCACTGCGCATGTACGAGTCGCGCTGTGCATTGTGAGTGGTGCATGCGGTCTTCTGGGACCTGTCAGTGTCCCAGAAGACTACAGTGGGGTGGGAGGGAGGAAAACTTCTGTTTCGGAGTGGCGCTCGAAATGGAAGTGGGAAGCGGGTACCTGCAACGCCCCCCCCCCCCCCCTTGCTCCTTAAAAGTGCCAATTGTTAAAGAGGAGCGGGGAACGAGTCCTTAAAGCAGAACTTCCCCTTTAGGGTGGAGCTTCACTTTATAACTCCTAAAATGCATGGTAGTTCTGGGTCAGTGAATCAATGTATTGAAGTCCTGGCTGCCAGAGAGCTAGCATATTTGTGGGGGGGGGGAGGGGTTTAGCAGTGGCAGTCTGCATGTTGTGTGTTTTTTTTTTACAAACACAGGTATTCATTAACATTGGTACTTCACAAATAACAGAAGAGGAGTCATGTAGCCAATGTACCAAGAGAACTAAAGCTGAATGCTTTATTAGATAAAACGGATAACGTGAAATTCTGCACAGGCATAGTGGAACAGGATAACCAGTAAAAGTTATTTCCTTGGCATGTTGTTAATTGTCTTGGTTGTCAAATAGTTGCTGTACCCAAGTACAGGTTTCTCTGAGGCCCGTTTCACAAGAGCTTCAGCTTGTATAAGAGCAAGTGGGTACCGTTCAGCTCCAGTTTGTGAATGTTGAACACTATCCTAATGGGAGTGCTGATTGACACTTTAGGAAAGCTGCTACTAGGCTTTAGCTGACATTCAACAATCTTCAAGAAGTGCTGAGGCCTGCTAGCAGCTTGATTAAAATGGCAATCAACACTCCTATTAGGTTCTGTGTTCAACATTTACAATACTGGAGCTGCCGTGATTCACACTGGCTTGTATAAGAGCAGTGTGCACAAAGAATTCACAGAGCTTTCAGCAAGCTTTATTGAAGCTTTTAACGTACCATTCAGCTCCAGTTTGTGCATTTTGAGCCTAGATCCTAACAGGGTGGATGTGATTTAAATCGCCAGTAAAAAGGCTCGCTGTAAATCAACTCGCTTTAAATCATAATTTTTAAAGAGCAACTGTCATCTCTGTCCCGCAGCGGTTCCTCCTGGGCCACTTTTTTGCGATTCGGCACTGTGTCGTTTAAACTGACAACTGCGCAGTCGCGCCCAAACAAAATTGATGTCCCTCCCCCCCACAAATAGAGCTTTCTTTTGGTGGCCTCAGTTTAGGCCCATACGTATTCTTCTACATATTTTTGGTAAAAAATTAAAAATCGCAATAAGCAAATATTGAATGGTTTGTGCAAAAGTTATAGCGTCTACAAAATAGGGGATAGTTTTCCGGCATTTTTATTATGTTTTTTTTTTTTTTTACTTGTTATGGCAGCAATCTGGGATTTTTTTTTTCCTGTGACTGCGACATTATGGCGGACACATCGGACACTTTTGACACTGTTTTGGGACCATTCACATTTATACAGTGATCAGTGCTAAAAAAAATGAACTGATTATTGTGTAAATGTGACTGGCAGTAGGGGGGCAGGAAAGGGGTTAAGTGTGTCCTAAGGAGTGATTCTAACTGTTAGGGGGCGTGGCTTTCTGTGACAGATGAGAGGGAGCAGACGACCAGTGTTGTGTCACTAGGCAGAACAGGGAGATGCCTTGTTTTCAAAGGTATCCTCCCATACTGCTGTTCCGTGGCCCGATCGCGGGTCACCGGCGAACATTGTGGGCAGGTTTAAAGCAAAGTATATATGTATATAGGGCTGCAACTAACGATTATTTTGATAACCGATTAGTTGGCCGATTATTGTTTCGATTAATCGGATAATCTTAAAAAAAGTGTAGTGTACAATTTAGTTAATATGTAAATAAAATAAAAAAAGGCAATTTATTCTTAAATATCCATATGCAGTGGTAAATATAAATAACCAACTACAGTCGTAATGCCTTCTATTACCTCCACTTTCTCTGGGTTCAGATGCTGATCTTCCCTGCACAGTCTCTTAAAAGTGATTTTTTTTTTTTTTTTTTTAAACAAACTTGTTATACTTACCTGCTCTGTGTAATGGTTTTGCACAGAGCAGCCCAGATCCTCCACTTCTGGGGTCCCTTACAGATGCTTCTGGCTCCTCCTGCCTTCAGAGTGCCTCAATAGCAAGCTGCGAAGTATAGTATAGAGCATCCGCTATAGCAAGGTAAATAAACTTCTGCCATTAGAACCACTCACTTCCTGCCCAGGACTACATGTCCCATGAGGCATTGCTCCTCACACTTTCACATTCACAAATTCTCAGGCACTTGGTGACATGTATGGATGGTGTACTGAGCTGTATGTTTGCTGCACTGTATTTCCTGGTATGTAAACAAATAATGCATTCTATATGCAGGCCAACTAATCAACTGGCCGATTAATCGATTATGAAAATAGTTGACAACTATTTTCATAATCGATAACAGTCGATTAATCGATTAGTTGTTTCGGCCCTATATGTATGTATATATATATATATATATATATATATATATATATATAATGTATGTATATGTGTGTGTGTGTGTGTGTATGTGTGTATGTATGTATGTATGTATATATATATATATATATATATATATATATGTATGTATGTATGTATGTATATATATATATATATATATATATATATATATATATATATATATATATATATATATATATATATATATATATATATATATATATATATATATATTGCTTTGCCTGCCCGTGCCATTCGTAAATGTGCATGAGGCAGGCGGTTAAGCTGCTAGCAGGCTTCAGCTTGATTTCAACAAGCTGATGTACTGAAGCCTGCTAGTAGCTTGCTTAAAGCGGTAGTTCACCCTCTCGTACTTGATTTTACCATCGAGACAGGCATTGTAGCGCGAGCTACAGTATGCCTGTCCCGATTTTTTTAACCCCGTACTCACCTCGTAGTCGTCCATCGTAGATTTCGGCTCCCGCGGGGAATGGGCGTGCCTATGGAGAGGGAGGATGATTGACGGCCGGCCCTGGCACGTCACTCTCCCCGAAGACAGCCGGAGTAGGTCTCGGCTCTTCACGGCGCGTGCGCACAGGCTATGCGCACGCGTCGTGAAGACCAAGCCTATTTCGGCTATTTCCGGAGAAGCGTGACGCGCCAGAGCCGGCCGTCAATCATCCTCCGTCTCCAGAGGCACGCCCATTCCCCGGTATCTTCGATGGACGACTACAAGGTGAGTATGGGGGGAAAAAATTCGGGACAGGCATACTGTAGCTCGCGCTACAATGCCTGATTTAAAGGTAAAAGAAAAAAAAATATTTTTTTTCCCGTCGATAGGGTGAACCCCCGCTTTAAAGTGGTGCAGCACTCCCATTAGCATCTAGGTTCAACATTTTACAGAGCTGAATGGTACTTTTAAAAGCTTCAACAACGCTTGATGAAATTTCTGTAAATACTTTGTCAGTTTGCAGATTATACTGCTCTTATACAAGCTAAAGCCTGTGTGAAACAGGCTTAAAAGGGTTGTAAAGGTTCGTCTTTTATTTTCTAAATAGGTTCCTTTTAAGCTAGTGCATTGTTGGTTCACTTACCTTTTCTTTCGATTTCCCTTCTAAATGTTTTTTTTCTTTGTTTGAATTTCTCACTTCCTGTTTCTCCTCAGTAAGCTTTCCACCATCATCTGAGCGGTGGAAAGTCATTTAGAACGGCTTACTGAGGAGAAACAGGCAGTGAGAAATTCAGACAAAGAAAAAAAACATTTAGAAGGCAAATGGAAGGAAAAGGTAAGTGAACCAACAATGCACTAGCTTAAAGGAATCTATTTAGAAAATAAAAAACAAACCTTTACAACCCCTTTAATTAACGTCTTGGTTCTTTCTTAAAATAGGTGCAAGTCCTCCATTGATACATTGAGTTTACTTGATCCTGTTTTTCAGAAACTGAAAGAAAGGGGAACCTGTAACTTGGATAACACGCGTGATGGGAAGCTGTTCTGAGGAAAATGTGGTGTGCCATTGCTGCCATCCTATGAAAATGCTGGTTACCTGGTTGTCTTGCCAATCTGTCTTCAATATCTTGACAGCCAGGCAACCAGAATTTTCAGAAGATGGGAGCAATTGTAGTCCTTGTATTACTCTCATGTTTTCTAAGTCTTAAAGATATTAAGTGACCACAGGCACTTTTGTTGAATCTGTATTTGGGTAACAAGATCGATCAGCTCCCTTTCGGTGCTTAGTTTTGTGTCTTGACCCGCCATTCCTAAGTTATTTTTCATGTCATACTCCTAAAGCCAAAGCTATGTGTGTTTTAGGCTCTATGCACTGAGGGTGGGGTGGCTGTTTTTTTATATACACAATTGTTTTGTAAACGGGGTATGGTGAAAGACATTTTTTCCCTTTTTTGCTTTTCCTTTTTTTTTTTGCTACGTGGAAATTAAACAGAAGTAAAGTCATAGCGTGTCCTGTGTGTGTTTGAGAATGTCTTGTCATGTACATTGAAGAGCAGGCACCCGGCACCCGTACCCTAATAGATCATTGCAGACCCATTATACTATTTTGTTGCATGACTGCATTTTTTCTCAATTAGTCTTTAGTGACGTGGTGTACAATATTTAAACTATTTTTATGGCGTAGTGTGTTGCATACATTATCTACATTCTATTTCTGCTGCTCTGGGAGCACAAACACGGTGCCTGCTAAAACCACTTTAGCCTAGGTTCACACTGCTGCGAATTCAAAATCGCGGTAAAATGCGCGATTTTACCGCGATTTCGCGGCTGCGATTTTGCCGCGATTTCGGCCGCAATTTAATGTAAATCGCGGCCCGAAATCGCAAAAAGTAGTACAGGAACTACTTTTTGAAATCGCAGATGCGGCGTCGCACTGATTAGGACAGTGCCATTGCCGCCGATTTGAGATGCGATTTGACATGTCAAATCGCATCTCAAATCGTTCCAAATCGTACCCAGTGTGAACCAGGGCTGACTGTCAAATTCTTAAAGTGGAGGGTCACCCTAAAAACATGTATATACCATTCCACCCAGCATACTGCCGACATGTACAGTATGCTGGGGGGTTTTTTTGTTTGTTTTTTCGCTGTACATACCCTCGTATTGCTATTTTCCCCCCGGCTTCCGGGTAGTGGCTCCCGCGGGAGTGGGCGTTCCTATTCAGAGACTAAGTGATTGACGTGATGACAAAAGCTTCCCCCCAGCACATAATGCGCGTCACCAGTTTCCGAAAGAAGCCGAACGTCGGTGCGCAGTATAGCGCAGTATAGAGCCGACTCGCAGTTCGGCTTCTTTCGGAAACTGGTGAGAAGCATTATGCGCCGGGGGGAAGTTTTTTTCATTACGTCAATTACTTACTGAGCTATGAAGAAGCACTAAGGCATAGTGCGAAACGTCAGCTTTTCTTTTGTTGTGCTGTTTTTTGCTGTGGCATGTATTTTTGTGATTTTTAATTAAAGGAGGATTTTTTTTGGAGTGCGGCTGTCCCAGCCTTTTTTCCTTCATCCTAACGTCAATTACTTAGTCTCTGAATAGGAACGCCCACTCCCGCGGGAGCCAGAAGCCGGGGGGGAAAATAGCAATGCGAGGGTATGTACAGCAAAAAAAAAACAGCATACTGTACATGTCAGCAGTATGCTGGATGGAATGGTGTATATCAGGGTTTCTCAACTCCAGTCCTCGAGGCGCCCCAACAGGTCATGTTTTCAGGCTTTCCATTATTTTGCACAGGTGATTTGATCAGTTTCACTGCCTTAGTAATTACCACAGCCAATTCATCTGAGGAAAAATCCTGAAAACATGACCTGTTGGGGCGCCTTGAGGACTGGAGTTGAGAAACACTGGTGTATATACATGTTTTAGGGTGAACCTCCACTTTAATTTAAAGTGTTACTAAACCCAAAACAGTAAAATCAGTGTGTATATGCAGTAAAGCATGCCTGTTATACTCACGGTGGAATCTACGGGGTTAATTCTCTGCATTGTGTAAAAAGGCTGCTTTATCCTGTCTTCTCTGATCCTCCCCTTCATTCACAGTCCATCGCTTTTGGGGGCACTCTGCACATACTCAGATGTGTGTGTGTGTATAGTGGAATTGGAGGGTAGGGGGCACTAACTGAACTAAACAATAAAGTGATAAATCATACATAGGAAATGAATAACCATAAATATGAGAAAACTATCAATAACCATATATAGTAATCATAAATAGTGAGAAAAAAAGGTCCATGCATAAACTCAATATGAGTGTGATAATGCAAATAATTGTGCAAAGATCCAGTGATTCCACCACTCCTTATTCAAAAAGATCCTCG
Organism: Rana temporaria; assembly: GCF_905171775.1. Taxonomy (NCBI): domain Eukaryota; kingdom Metazoa; phylum Chordata; class Amphibia; order Anura; family Ranidae; genus Rana; species Rana temporaria. Next base: position 148,928,869 of record NC_053497.1, on the reverse strand, counting down.
GTGGTAAATTTAAATTGAATGAAAATGTTGTGTGATGAGAATAGATCATCAGAGTAAAGAGTCCACCTTCACTCACTATAGATAACAATTCACCCAACGTGATCAAGTCAAGGATGGCACCTTACCAATTGTAGTTGACCCTTTGGTTAGAAAGAGGTCAATTAGGCTTGTTTACACAAAGTTTATTGCTCCTTGCAAACCAGGGATTCTCAATCAAGCGACCGTATTCCAATAGCATAACCCTGGGATATAGGATGAAAGAGAGGACCGCAATAGTATAATACTGTTTATTTAAAATTCGATTATCCACTTAAGACCCGGACCAAAATGCAGCTAAAGGACCTTGCCCCTTTTTGCGATTCAGCACTGCGTCGCTTTAACTGACAATTGTGCGACGTGGCTCCCAAACAAAATTGGCGTCCTTTTTTTCCCACAAATAGAGCTTTCTTTTGGTGGTATTTGATCACCTCTGCGTTTTTTTATTTTTTGCGCTATAAACAAAAATAGAGCGACAATTTTGAAAAAAAATCAATATTTTTTACTTTTTGTTATAATAAATATCCCCCTCCCAAAAAAAATCTATCCTATCTATCTATCTATCTATCTATCTATCTATCTATCTCCTCAGTTTAGGCCGATACGTATTCTTCTACCTATTTTTGGTAAAAAAAAATCGTAATAAGCGTTGCTTTGCGCAAAATTTATAGCGTTTACAAAATAGGGGATAGTTTTATTGCATTTTTATTATTTATTTTATTTTTTTACTAATGGCGGCGATTTATTTATTTATTTATTTTTCGTGACTGCGACATTATGGTGGACACTTCGGACAATTTTGACACATTTTTGGGACCACTGTCATTTTCACAGCAAAAAATGCATTTAAAATGCATTGTTTATTGTGAAAATGACAATTGCAGTTTGGGAGTTAACCACTAGGGGGCGCTGTTGGGGTTATGTGTTCCCTGAAGTGTGTTTACAACTGTAGGGGGGTGTGGCTGTAGGACTGACGTCATCGATTGTGTCCCCCTATAAAAGGGATGACACGATCGATGCAGCCGCCACAGTGAAGAATGGGGAAGCCGTGTTTACACACAGCTCTCCCCGTTCTTCAGCTCCGGGGACCGATCGCGGGACTCCAGCGGCGATCGGGTCCCGGCTGGGTACTAGTACAGGACGTACCTGTACGTACATGTGCCCAGCCGTGCCATTCTGCCGACGTATATGTGCAGGAGGCGGTCCTTAAGTGGTTAAAAACAAAAAGCTGCCAAATGGCTCCTTACTCTGTGCGGTGCCTGAATCCCGGCACTGAGGCTGCTGAGCGTGTATCCGTAAGGAGAGATGGCCCCCGTCGCTGGGAGGTCTAGCGTGCGCTTCACCACCAGAAACCAGCTGGACCCCTAAGTAACGTGACTGTGCGTGACCAGGTTGCGCCTCGACGTACTTTTCGTAGATTACGTCATCGGGAAGCGTACCTAGTCACGCACTGAGCTGAACTTATATGTCCATCAATCAATTGTGTGGGAGGGGATAGACTAGTGACAGTCCCGGTTCCAAGCTCCAGACTTAATATCTAATGCATAGACAATGACAAGTCCTATTGCACAGTGTATAACCTAATAAAAATCCACCGATTTCACACCGGATCGAATCAGTAAAAATTGAAAAAACTCTGCATAATTTAACCATAAATCCGCCGATAACACAGCGGAACATGCATAACAGAGGAAATAAAAACATTTACCCCTACTATAGGGAATCACATAATGGGTATATAAACCGGTATGTTATAAATAGGGTTGTCCCGATACCGATACTAGTATCGGTATCGGGACCGATTCCGAGTTTTTTCGGCGGTATTCAGACGCCGATACCCCGCCCCGATACATAAATAGAATACTTGCCGCCGCCCGCCGCCACGAAACGCCGTAATCCGCCGCCATTCGCCGCTTCCCCGCTGACGCCGACTGTGTAATACGGGCGGGAACATTACAGCTTTGAATAGCTGTAATGATTCGCACCACGCATAGACACTCCCCCTCGCTCGGGTGAACTGTCCAATCCCGAGCGAGGGGGAGTGTCTATGCGCGGCGCCAATCATAACAGAGATTCAAAGTTGTAATGTTCCCGCCCGTATTACACAGTCGGCGGCAGCGGGGATGCAGGTAAGCGTGACATGGCTGGATGGGGGGAGACGCTGGCTGGATGGGGGGACGCTGGCTGGATGGGGGGTGACGCTGGCTGCATGGGGGGACGCTGGCTGTATGGGGGGTGACGCTGGCTGTATGGGGGGTGACGCTGGCTGGATGGGGGGTGACGCTGGCTGGATGGGGGGTGACGCTGGCTGCATGGGGGGTGACGCTGGCTGCATGGGGGGGGACGCTGGCTGCATGGGGGGTGACGCTGGCTGCATGGGGGGTGACGCTGGCTGGATGGGGGGTGACGCTGGCTGGATGGGGGGTGACGCTGGCTGCATGGGGGGTGACGCTGGCTGCATGGGGGGTGACGCTGGCTGCATGGTGGTGACGCTGGCTGGATGGGGGGTGACGCTGGCTGGATGGGGGGGTGACGCTGGCTGGATGGGGGGGTGACGCTGGCTGGATGGGGGGTGACGCTGGCTGCATGGAGGGTGACGCTGGCTGCATGGGGGGTGACAATGGCTGGGGGAATACATTGCTGGATGGGGGGTGACAATGGCTGGATGGGGGGATACATTGCTGGATGGGGGGTGACGCTGGCTGGATGGGGGGTGACGCTGGCTGGATGGGGGGTGACGCTGGCTGGATGGGGGGTGACGCTGGCTGCATGGGGGGTGACAATGGCTGGGGGAATACAATGGCTGGATGGGGGGAATACAATGGCTGGATGGGGGGGATACATGGCTGCATGGGGGGAGACAATGGCTGCATGGGGGGTGACAATGGCTGGGGGAATACATTGCTGGATGGGGGGTGACAATGGCTGGATGGGGGGATACATTGCTGCATGGGGGGTGACGCTGGCTGGATGGGGGGTGACGCTGACTGGATGGGGGGTGACGCTGACTGGATGGGGGGTGACGCTGACTGGATGGGGGGTGACGCTGGCTGGATGGGGGGTGACGCTGGCTGGATGGGGGGTGACGCTGGCTAGATGGGGGGTGACGCTGGCTGGATGGGGGGTGACGCTGGCTAGATGGGGGGTGACGCTGGCTGGATGGGGGGTGACAATGGCTGGGGGAATACATTGCTGGATGGCGGGTGACAATGGCTGGATGGGGGGGATACATGGCTGCATGGGGGGTGACAATGGCTGCATGGGGGGTGACAATGGCTGCATGGGGGGAGACGATGGCTGCATGGGGGGAGACAATGGCTGCATGGGGGGAGACAATGGCTGCATGGGGGGAGACAATGGCTGCATCTGTGGGGGGACATCGCTGCATTTGGGGACACATTTTAAAAAAAGTATCGGTATTCGGTATCGGCGACTACTTGAAAAAAAGTATCGGTACTCGTACTCAGTCCTAAAAAAGTGGTATCGGGACAACCCTAGTTATAAATAATTAAATAACCTATTAACGGAATGGAATGAACAATTGTAATATCAAAATTGGTAAAATAGAAAATAAACATACACATAAATTAAATGTATTATATGGCATAGAGAGCTAATCATATAGCATAACGCATAGAGGGCTAATCGTATAGCGTAGCGCATGCTACAAAATGCAAACCAGTAAAATGTATTCATTTAGTAAGGAAACAATTTAGGTCGAGTTCTATGTTGAGGCCCAGTGGCTGCATCGTTTGGAGGCGATGCAACCACTGAGTCTCATTTTGGAATATAGCCTTGGTGAGGTCAGTCCCTCTCCAGTGGCTAGTGGCTTTATCTATACCATAGAAAGACAATAGGCGTGGGTCCCTATCATGGCATTGGTCAAAGTGCCTTGAGACACTATGGTTAGGGAAACCCTTGATGATATTAGCCACGTGTTCATTAATTCTAACTTTTAATTCACTGGTTGTCCACCCTACATACTGGAAAGAACAGGGACATTCCAGAGCATAGGTGACATACCTAGAGTGACAAGTGATCAATGGTTTAATAGTATATTCTTGTTTGGTGACATTAGACTTTAAATTTGGTCTTTTACTTCCCCTGTCTATTGGTGACTTTACAAGATCTACAACGGGTGCAGTAATGGAACGTTTACTCTGCTTCCGAAAAGTCAACTCCCGCCAGGTTGAAAATCCCCTTGGTTAATTGTCTCATGGCCTTTTTCTTCCTTGTTCCCCCTCTTCTACCTCTTTTTTCCTGTATTTTTTTATGGGGTGTTGGGTTATGGTGGATGGAATCGTGTATGGTTCCTTCCATCCTCTCCATTTCCCCCCCCCCCTCCCCCCGGTGGTTATTTTGATGTTGTGCTGGTCGCCCTCTAAAATTCCCTCTAAATTTACCTTGTGGAGGTCTAGGGGCGTAGTAGTTTGAACCCTGGTTGTGATATTGATAATTACCATTCATGGGTCTATTATGCAATGGGGCAAACCTATTGTAGGTGGACGCCCCATAAGGAGCAGGATAGTAATCATTCTGTGGGGGGTGATTACCTCCATACTGGTGAGGTGGCGGGCCTCTCCCTACCTGCTGATATGATCCCTTAGGTTTGGATGGGGTTTTTTTTTTTTTTTTTTAGGGGTAGTGGTTTTAGTTTTGAACTTGCTGGCTGCTTGGGTTACCACATTGCGTACCTCGTGTGTGTGTGTGTGTGTGTAAAGCTAGAGAGTTTTTGCATGTGATCAGCACAAGGCCAATCTGCACTGTCCAGACAGAGGGTCAGGGGTCATGCAGTCTCATAGGACAATTGGGGGCAGGGGTGAAAACTCCTCTAAAAAGCTTTAACCAGACACTGATAAAAGTCACAAGACTGCTATATACTGCTGATGAGAAATGGTATTTTAGCAGTTTTATATTTACTAAAATAATTGCATGTCCCATGTTCTGTGGGAGACCAGATATAGTGAATGCAGGGTCCTGGGTTTAGTAACACTTTTTAGCTGAAACCTATACTGTGAGAAATATAGAAGATAACCTCTTGCCTCCAATACATTTTGAGTCACTGATCTGGAACAAGCATGCAGCTGGTGAAGTAGGAGGAAAGTCAAAACTCCTGATTTGTAGGACCTGAGTTGCAGTTCAGTGACCCAGAAAGCACTGGAGTCCTTGTATTAGCATGATGGCCAGGCAAATGGAATGATGAAAAAAGTTCAGCAATGGCATCCTAGCGATTGTTCTTTGGTGTTCAGAAAGGTAACGTTTTATGTTAATAGGGGTGTGGCTTTTAGGGCTTGTTCACCGGGTTGGCTGGTAAAAGTAGGTGGTTGAGCTACAATTTTACTGCCTTTTTGACCACACACCTAACTAGGGCATGCTACCTCTATTGGCTGTACACTTGCCACAGAAAAGATTAAACTACGTGTTTCTTTCCCATTCAAGTGAATGGGGCTGTGCCAAAACAGTGTGATATGTCTGTGGTATGCGGCTCAGTTGGTTGCCATTTTGAGGGTTAAAGCAGGCGGTGAGGAGACGAGATATCGCCTCCTAACCATCTGTCAAATGCCGTCTGAAAAACAATCCACTGCAGGTTGCATTTCAGTTGGGTGGGTAGTATAGCCATACATATGAACAAGCCCTTAGTCAAGTCTAAACCTTGTAATTGCCATGTTGAGGCTGGTTGTTGGTGGTGCTGCCATTATACATATGAAACTAAATATGAATGTATAGCAGCACCTCTTCTAACAACCAGTCTGGTTTTTGAGCCTGGACAATTTCAGATATGGGCTCACACTTCACACAGCCATGATGATGAACCTGTCATGAGAAAAATATGGGGGCTGTCATGGCTGATCGCTCCTGCTGGACATACTACTTTTTACCTTAATGCATAGAATGCATTAAAGTGGTTGTAATTCCACTGTTAACACTTGCACCTACAGATAAGCCTAGATTCACAGCGCTGACACTTTTATTTGTTTGTATTTTTTTCCTGTCTATTAACCAGTTAAGCCCCGGACCAATATGCAGCCTAAAGACCCAAGGTGTTTTTACAGTTCGGGACTGCGTCGCTTTAACAGACAATTGCGCGGTCGTGCGACGTGGCTCCCAAACAAAATTGGCGTCCTTTTTCCCCCCACAAATAGAGCTTTCTTTTGGTGGTATTTGATCACATCTGCGGTTTTTAGTTTTTGCGCTATAAACAAAAATAGAGCGACAATTTTGAAAAAAATGCAATATTTTTTACTTTTTGCTGTAATAAATATCCCCCAAAAACATATATAAAAACATTTTTTTTCCTCAGTTTAGGCCGATACGTATTCTTCTACCTATTTTTAGTAAAAAAAATCGCAATAAGCGTTTATCGATTGGTTTGCGCAAAATTTATAGTGTTTACAAAATAGGGGATAGTTTTATTGCATTTTTATTAATTTTTTTTTTTTTTACTACTAATGGCGGCGATCAGCAATTTTTTTCGTGACTGCGACATTATGGCGGACACTTCGGACAATTTTGACACATTTTTGGGACCATTGTCATTTTCACAGCAAAAAATGCATTTAAATTGCATTCTTTATTGTGAAAATGACAGTTGCAGTTTGGGAGTTAACCACAGGTGGCGCTGTAGGAGTTAGGGTGCACCTAGTATGTGTTTACAACTGTAGGGGGGTGTGGCTGTAGGAATGACGTCATCGATCGTGTCTTCCCTATAAAGGGAATGACGCGATCGATGCGCCGCCATAGTGAAGGACGGGGAAGCCGTGTTTACATACGGCTCTCCCCGTTCTTCAGCTCCGGGGAGCGATCGCGACGGAGCGGCTATAAACAAATAGCCGCGCCGTGGTCCCGGATCGCTCCCCGAGCGGACCCGACCTCCGCATGTAGCGGGGGGGGTCCCGATCGGACCCCCCACCCGCTAATAGGCGAATACGTACGTGTACGCCCATGTGCCTGTACGTGCCATATTGTGGACGTATATGTACATGCGGGGGTCGGGAACTGGTTAAGGTAGACCTCCCAGCGTCTGCAGCAGTGTTTGTTTCACTTCCCTCCCCCCCCCCCCCCCCCCGTTCACTTAGACAGCGCTAGAGTTTCACTTTACCTATCTAAGCCTAGATTAAGGCTTACCTGTAGGTGCAAGAAATATCTCCTTGACCTACACTGTTAAGGAGATATTTTCACACAAACGAGCACCACTGTCTACGGCGCATGGCCACTGAGCCGTGGCTTTTTGTGAATGGCATTAACGGGGTTAATGCTGTGTTTTCGCATGCGCGGGAGTGAGGTCATCGCCGCTTCGGCCAATCACAGCGCCGGATCGACCAAAACGAGAATTGGCGGCGAGGGGACATGGCGGTGGACGGAACTGAGGCGGACATCGGGGGGGCTTCGATCTCAGGTAAGTGACACATAATGAGCTAGTATGCTATGCATACTAGCTCATTATGCCTTTCTCTTACAGGTTATTAAAAAAAAAAAAAAAAAATATCCAAGGGTTTACTTCCTCTTTTAAGGTAAATCTTTAAAGGGTTGTAAACCCTTGAGGTTTTCTATGCAAAAAAACCTTCTGTAGTGCAGCAGTCCCCCTTTTTCTTACCTGAACCTGATCGTTCCAGCGATGGAGACGAGCACAGCAGCTCCAGCCGCTGTCTCGTGTCCTCATTGGATAGATTGATAGCAGCAAGAGTCATTGGCTCCCGCTGCTGTCAATCAAATCCAGTGACACAGTGGTGAGGCCGAGTCCTGCTGTCTGTGTCAATAGACGAGGAAGGGGATCTCCGTGGGGGCACTCGAGTAGAGGAGGAGCCAGGAGTGCCACTCAGGCACCCCAGAAAAGGAGGATCGGGCCACTCTGTGCAAAACCCTTGCACAGAGGTAAGTATAACATGTTTGTTATTTAAAAAAAATAAACCTTTGCAACCCCTTTAAGGCCCCTTTCACACTGGGGCGTTATTCGAGCGAAGCCTCATCTGCAATCCCAATGTGCTGGTAAAGCACCGCTAAGACCCTAACGTTTTAGGGCGTTTTTGCAGTGCCTCAGTGTGAAAGGGTAAGGCGTTTTTACAGCGCTTTCAATTCGTTTCAATGGAGAGGGGCGTTTTTGGAGCGTTTTTTTTTTCAGCGCCCAAAATTTGCTCCAAAGATGCTGCTTGCAGGACTCAGTGTGAAAGGGTCCATTGAGATGCATGGAGAGCATTTTAATAGCGCTATTGTTAACGCTAAAACGCTGTAAAAACGCTTCAGTGTGAAAGGGGTCTAAAGCTTTTTAACCACTTTAATTTGGCTACAATGCTGACCAAGTAACAGAGAGTCAAACTATCATAGCACTGAAAAATGGAGCCTGGTAATGCAGCTGTATATACAGGCCGATACTCAATAGTTAAAGCTGAATTTCAAGACAAGCAAATATTGCCCAAACATATTTATCATGTGTATTTTTCCACTTGTGTGCTTTGTGTATATCCTCCAAATCTGTGCAGTAATCCAATGTGTAGGAGCGTCCTATAATAAAGACCGGTCCCTGATGCACTCTACCCTTGTGCAGGGTGAATGGTCTTGTCTACCCCCCTCCTGTAGTTTTCTGCAGGCAGCCTGTAGTGGGTGGAGCTTACTGGGCCCCTCCTACAGCGCTGCTCTCTGAACAGGCTATTTCAAGCACTGTGATGATGTTATCGCTACTTTTACAGGACAATATTAGGGGTTTGCAATGGCTTTAACCACTTGCTTACTGGGCACATAAACCCCCTTCGTTCCCAGGCGAAATTTCAGCTTACGGCACTGCGTTGCTTTAACTGACATTTGCGCGGTCGTGCGACGTGGCTCCCAAACAAAATTGTCGTCCTTTTTTTCCCCACAAATAGAGCTTTATTTTGGTGGAATTTGATCACCTCTGCAGTTTTTATTTTTTGCGCTATAAACAAAAATAGAGCACCAATTTTGAAAAAAATTCAATATTTTTTACTTCTTGCTATAATATCCCCCAAAAACATATATAATTTTTTTTTTCCCTCAGTTTAGGCCGATACGTATTCTTCTACCTATTTTTGGTAAAAAAAATCCCAATAAGCGTTTATCGATTGGTTTGCGCAAAATTTATAGCGTTTACAAAATAGGGGATAGTTTTATTGCATTTTTATATATATTTTTTTTTTTTTTTACTACTAATGGCGGCGATCAGCGATTTTTTTTTTTTTTTTTTTTTTCGCGACTGCAACATTATGGCGGACAATTTTGACACATTTTTGGGACCATTGTCATTTTCACAGCAAAAAATGCATTTAAATTGCATTGTTTATTGTGAAAATGACAGTTGCAGTTTGGGAGTTAAACACAGGGGGCGCTGTAACATTTAGTGTTCACCTAGTGTGTGTTTACAACTGTAGGGGGGTGTGGCTGTAGGACTGACGTCATCGATCGAGTCTCCCTATAAAAGGGATCACTCGATCGATGCAGCCGCCATAGTGAAGCACAGGGAAGCCGTGTTTACATACGGCTCTCCCCGTTCTTCAGCTCCGGGGAGCGATCGCGACGGGCGGCTAGAAACGAATAGCCGCGCCGTCGTCCCGGATCGCTCCCCGCGGGAATCCGGCTGCCGCATGTAGCGGGGGGGAGGTCCCGATCGGACCCCCGACCCACGTCTAGGCAGGGACGTACAGGTACGCCAATGTGCCTGTACGTGCCATTCTGCCGACGTACATATACATGCGGCCGTCGGGAAGTGGTTAAAGAGGATTTCCACACAATTTTTGACAATCACCTTAAATGCATTGTCGCATTAATTGCATTGTCAAATGGATTTTTTTTTCTCTCTCTTTAAGGGTTACCTGTATAGCTGAGCTTTCTATTCTGTTTCCTGTCTGTGCCACCCGCTTTAACCAATTCAGCTCCAGAAGGTTTATGACGGGCCATTTTTTTGCGATACGGCCGTGCATTGCTTTAACTGACAATCGTGCAGTCATGTACCCAAAATGTCCTTTTTTTCCCACAAATAGAGCTTTCTTTTGGTGGTATTTGATCACTTGTGCATTTTTTATTTTTTGCGCTATAAACAAAAAAAGAACAACAATTTTGAAAAAAACAAAAAAAAACGAACAATATTTGTTACTTTCTGCTACAAAACCAATAATAAATCCAATAAAAAAAAAAAAGTACAATATCTATCTAATTTCTTCATCAGTTTAGACCAATATGTATTCTGCTACATGTTGTTGATAAAAAAAATCCCAATAAGCGTATATTGATTGGTTTGCGCAAAAGTTATAGCATCTACAAACTATGGGATAGATTTATGGACGGCGATCAGCGATTTTTTTTTTTTTTTTTTTTTTTTTTTTTTGTGTGCTTTATGTATTTCTTCCAGATCTGTGCAGTAATCCAGGTAGATTCAGTAAGAGTTAGGCTCAGAATCTAACTCAGAATCTACGCCGACTTATGTTTAAGCGTATGCTCAAACAGAGATACGCTTAAAAATATCTAAGATACGACGGCTTGCGCCGTCCTATCTTAGGTGGCGCTTCCATTGCGGTCGGCGTAGAATATGTAAATGAGTAGATACGCCGATTCACGAACGTACGCCTGGCCGACGCATTACTTTTACACCGTTTACGTAAGAGATAGGCCGCGTAAAGTTAGAGCTAGGCCCTATTGGAATAGTAATGTCAAGTATGGCCGCCGTTCCCGTGTCGAAATTCAAATTTTTTACGTCGTTTGCGTAAGTCGTCCGTGAATCGGGATTTACGGCGTTTACGTCCACGTCGAAATCAATGCACACTGGGAAATGTAGGCGCCCGGCGCATGCGCAGTTCGCAAAAGACGTAAGGTCAAGCCCCATTAACATACAACACGCCCCCCTCAAACGCATTTGAATTAGGCGCCCTTACGTCCGCCGATTTAGGCTACGCCACCGTAACTTAGCAGGTAAGTACATTGTGAATCATGCACTTGCCTAGCTAACTTATAGCGGCGTAGCTTAAATGCCTTAAGCTACGCCGCCGCAAAGTTGCGGCCATGTACTTGAATCTAGGTATTTGTCCGATGCTGGTAGCGTTTAGTCTCATAGGTGGCTGTCATCACCCTGCCTGAATCTGATTTCTATGTAATCCACGACAGCCAGGTTTCATTGATCTCCTTTCATGTTAGGTACGTGGGACTACATTCTGAAACCCGTGCTCCTGTAAGGGTTGCCCCCTGTCCAGGATTCACCCCGACAGTCCAGGTTTGAATCATGTGTCCGGGTTTCAGGTGGACTGAAACCCGGACACATTATTTAGACTGGGCTGTGGCTCCCCAAGTAACCAAGATAGTCGCACACAAATCCAAGAGCTGCGGGCGGCTGTCAGGGAGCAGGTTCAGCATCACTGGGGGGCAGGGTGATGATGTCGATTGGTTTGCGCAAAATTTATAGCGTTTACAAAATAGGGGATAGTTTTATTGCATTTTTATTAATTTTTTTTTTTTACTACTATTGACAGCGATCAGCGATTTTTTTTCGTGACTGCGACATTATGGCGGACACTTCGGACAATTTTGACACATTTTTGGGACCATTGTAATTTTCACAGCAAAAAATGCATTTAAATTGCATTCTTTATTGTGAAAATGACAGTTGCAGTTTGGGAGTTAAACACAGGGGGCGCTATAGGGGTTAGTGTTCACTTAGTGTGTGTTTACAATTGTAGGGGGGTGTGGCTGTAGGACTGACGTCATCGATCGAGTCTCCCTTATAAAAGGGATCACTCGATCGATACGCCGCCACAGTGATCGCAGTGCCGCTAAAAATTGTTGATCGCCGCCATTACTAGTAAGAAAAAAAATGCTATAAAAAATATTGCATAGTTTGTAGACGTGATAACCAATCCATATACGATTATTGGGACTTTTTTTTACCAAAAATATGTAGCAGAATACATATTGGCCTAAATTGATGAAGAAAATATTTACCGTAATTTTCCTTTCCTGATTTACTCCATAGCAGCCTACGTATGGGTTAATCCCACCCCCACTTACCTAATAGGACCCCTCTCCCATAAATCTTTTTTTTCGAGCCAGAGGCCGTGTTCCGTAACTTACTCCAGCCAATAAGAGGGAACTCCTGCTACGATCAAGTCCATCAGGAAAGGAAAATGACGGTAAGTATTTGAAATCAGTTTTCCTGACAGATTTCATGGCAGCCTACGTATGGGAAATAACTAGCCATACACACCCGGGTGGACAAATGCTGGACAAAAGAAAAAGGTTTAATTGGCACGGTCAACAGAAAGGATATGTAAAAAAGTTAACAGAAGACAAAAGAGGCCGGTTCTACACAGTAGTGTGCCATGAACGTGTTAAATGAAGACGACAATGCCGCCATGCAAATCCCTTCTGGGGCAACGTGTCGGCAGCCGTTCATGAAGTAGAAACACTTATAGTCGAATGAGCGGTCACTGCTAGGGTTGAGCGAACCCGAACTGTAAAGTTCGGGTTCGGTACGGACTTTGGGTTTTTCCCGAACCCGGACCCGAACCCGAATAATTGAAAAAAGTTTGGGTCCGGGAAAAAAATGCGCGGAGGTCCCCGCAAATTCAATAACCAGACCCTTTAGGTCTGGTATGGATAGGATATTAAGGGGAACCCCGCCGTCAATTAAAAAAAAAATGACGTGCGGTTCCCCCTAAATATCCATAACCAGACCCTTCAGGTCTGGTATGGATATTCAGGGGAACCCCGCCGTCAATTTAAAAAAAAAAAATGACGTGCGTTTCCCCCTAAATATCCATAACCAGACCCGTTATCCGAGCACGTTGACCTGGCCGGCCGCAGAAAAGAGGGGGGACAGAGTGCGGCCCCCCCCCCTCTCCTGAACCGCACAGGCCACATGCCCTCAACATGCCCATTGATGGGGACAAGGGTCTCATCCCCACAACCCTTGCGCGGTGGTTGTGGGGGTATGCGGGCGGGAGGTTTATCAGAATCTGGAAGACCCCTTTAACAAAGGGGACCCCCAGATCCTGACCCCCCCCCCCCCTGTGTGAAATGGTAATGGGGTACCTACCATTTCACGAAGGAAGTGTAAAGTCTTGTAAAAAAAAAAAACACACTGACACCGTAGAATAAAGTCCTTTTATTAAAAAAAAAGAAAAAAACTCCAGCGGTGATAATCCACTCGTTCCCGGCTTCCTGCGTTGTCCTGATCCTGCGACGGGTGATCTCCGGCGTTGAGAAGATCCATTCATCCAGCGCAGCATCGCCGACCTCCTCTCATTGCTGGAGATCACCCGCAGCCGTCGCAGGATCAGGACAACGCAGGAAGCCGGGAACGAGTGGATTATCACCGCTGGAGTTTTTTTCTTTTTTTTTTTTTTTATTAATAAAGGACTTTATTCTACGGTGTCAGTGTGTTTTTTTTTTTTTTACAAGACTTTACACTTCCTTTGTGAAATGGTAGGGGTACAGTGTACCCCATTACCATTTCACACGGGGGGGGGGGTCAGGATCTGGGGGTCCCCTTTGTTAAAGGGGTCTTCCAGATTCTGATAAACCTGTAGTTTTCAGATGACCTGAACGTTGGAAGAGTAATCTCCTGATTTTTGTGAAAAACAGATGATACTTTGGGGTTTGAACCCAGCATTGGAATCAAAACTACCCAATCAGGGAAAAAAGTTGAAAATGGACCCTTGCATCCCAGAGAGCTAATTACGGAGACCCTCATGGCTTATGTGATGGCCACCAGGAAGGCAACTTTTAGGTAAAGTTCCTTGATAGAGAACCATTCTGTGTGTTCCATCTCTCTTCCTGAGAGAAAATCCATGACAAGTGGAAAAGCCCACTTAGGGAATCTTGGTTTTCTCTGAGGTCTGAGCCTTATTGCTCCTCTAAAGAACTGCTGAGTAAGAGGAGCACAGGATACGCCCGTGAAAGCAGAAATTGCAGAGACTTGAACCCGCAAGGAGCTGATTAATAAGGAAAGATCCAGGCCTGATTGTAGGAAGCCCAGGATATCCTGTATTTTCAGATAATTGCAAGAACCTACAGTGGTGGAAATGTAATCTGTAAATTTTGACCAAATCCTTTGGTAGACCTTGTTGATACCTGCTCTTCTAGCATTCATTAATGTGGAGATGGCCCTGCTTGGACAACCTAGGGCCTTCAGCCCTCCCCTCTCAAAAACCAAGCCATCAGGTGCAGATGGGCTAGGCATGGATGTAGAGCTGCCCCTTGAGATAGAAGATCCGGTCTGGCAGGCAGAGAAACTGGGTCCCAGAAGCTGAGTTGCATCAACAGGGGAAACCATGGCCTATTCAGCCAGTACGGCATTATTGCTACTATCTCTGCTTCTTCCGCCCTGAGTCTCGACAGGAACCGGAGGAAAGGCATAGGCCCTGTGAAATCGCCACTGGTCTGGGCCTACCTGTGGGGTGAGTCCCAGGGACAGGACCCTCTTGAAGACTTTGGTGTAGAGGGCCCATTCGTTGTCTAGAGATACCCTCAAAGAAAGTCCGCCTGAACGTTCTGGTCTCCAGGGAGATAGACATCTGTTTACTTGGGCCCAGGTCATGGTGGGCTTTACTTCCTTCAGCAGGGAGAGAATGCGAGTACCTCCCTGCCTCTTGATGTATGAGACTATTGTTGTTTTGTCCAGCTTTAGGAGAATTGAGACTCCTGCTGTTCAGTGGTGAAAGGCCTGTAGAGCGCAGAACTCTACCCAAAGTTCCAGAACATTCGAGACTATTCCGTGCGAAAACTACATTTGCCTTGGGCTACTTCTGTCAGGCAGTGAGACCCCCAGCCCCTGTTTCTGGCATCTGGTGTGATTGTAATCCTGGAGATAGGGGAGATGGAGTGACAGTTAAGGAGGTTCCTTCCGCTGCAGCCAACAAGGAAGACTCTCCCGCATGGACAAGGTTATTCAGATAGAATGATCTCAACCCTGGGTTCCACTGCTGGGGGAAGCCCTTCCACTGTGCCCATTTCACCATAAGTGTTGTGGCCACCATGGTGCCAATGAACTTCAGACCCTGTGAGGCCCGGAGATGTGGGGAGGACATTGCTAGACGAACTCTGTCACAAATCACTGGAACTTTCTCCAGAGGCAAGGAGATGGTGCACCTGAGTGTATTGAATTGTGCCCCGAGGAATATCAGGGACTGTGTAGGTTCTAGGGGTGGCTCTTCTCCCTGTTCAACAGCCAGCCAAACTCGAGTAGAGTGGAGATGACCTGAGATCTGTCGACTAGCTGATCCTGATCAGAGCCATGATGGCCAATAAGAGTTTTGAAAAGACACAAGGCAATGTCGTGAGCCTGAAAGGGAGACATAAACTGAAGGTGAACTTGATCTGCAGCAAAGCAAAGACATTTCTGAAACTCTTCTGCTATTGGGATATGGGAGAAGGCGTCCTTCAGATCTATGGACACGAGTCTGAATTGCCTGCCGGATTGTGAACAGTGTCTCCCATTTAGAATTTCTCTTTCCTGATGAAAGAATTCAAGTGGGTCAGATCTATGACTGGTCTCCAGGGGCCGTTCTTCTTTAGAACCATGAAGAGGGGCATGTAGTCATCTTGAAATCTTTCGCCTGTTGGAACCGGCGCCCTGAGCCACTAGAGAATCCGAGTAGTACAGAAGGACTTGCTTTTTCTCTTCCAAGAGTGTGGGTGGGCTTCTGATCGTCCAGGCATGTCCTGAGGAGACAGTTTTGATGTTCCAGTAATCTTTGATCGAGGCTGCCCAGACGTGCTGAAAGCAGAGTAAGCAAGCCCCGACTTGCTCTGCCTGGGCAGGCCCAACATTAAAAAGACCTAGAGGCCTCTCATCCACCGGAAGACGATCCCTTTAAAAACTTCTGGCCTGATGGCTGGTTTCTTTTACAGGTCTTCCTGAACTCACGGCCTATAGTGGTGAGTGTCCTTCGCACAATCCGAACCTTGCCGGTGCTGAACTCTGTTCTTGCCTAGCAGGTGACGATCCTGGGGTAGGTATCCCGACCTGCCTCCCCCCCCCCGTGGCACAGGTGATGGCACTGTCTAATTTGTTCCCAAAGAGAGGGGAAGCCTCAAAGGGAATCCTGTACCATGCTTGCTTAGAGACAGGGTCGGCTGCCTACGGGCGCATCCACAAGGCAGGCTTATTCGTGATGGATGAGAGCATGACCCGTGCCACCAGGTGAATTATGTCAAGGAAAGCTTCCCCCAGAAAAGCTGGCGCCAGTTCAGCTCATGTACCGGTGAACTCCTGGCCACTTCTTCAGAGACGCTTCTTAAGGATGCATCCACGTCATCCGTCCAGGCCTCCATCGCTTTGGACAGGGCTGCAAGGGCCAAGGCTGGTTTACAGGCCATACTTGCTATGATGTAAATCCACTTGAGGTCGATATCAGTCTTCCTCTCCAGGCCATCCTTTAAGGATACGGTATCCTCCAGTGGGAGCGTGATGTGTCTTGCCAATCTCATTAGAGCTGCATCAATGAGGGGAGCCGACTCCAGATGTTTCCCATCCTCACACCCCATTCGTCTGTAATAATTTCGCCAAGTTTACCCAAGAAGGGGAAGTTTGAGCATTCTTTCTTGAGGTGTTTGAAATATTTCCTCTGTTTGGAGGGTGCCTCCACTGGCTCTCCCCACCTCAAAGCTTCCTTGACTGCTTCGACCAAAGGTGGTACTAGGGAAAAATCAAAACCAGAGCTGGAGTCCTCCACCTCCGCCTGTCTGAGGCTCCAACTGAAGAGTGGCTTGGTTGAGAGGGACCCGGAGCTTCAAGTGCGTCCCCCCAAAGGGGTTGATACTATGTCAACAGAAGGGTTTTGGGTATGGCCAGAGTCCAATTTACTCAGGGATTCCTGGACAACCTGTCTGACCAGTGACTCCACCTTCTATTTCACTCACAGCCCGGGTATAGCATGGTTTTACAATGCAATTTTCCCTTAGGGACCTGAACCCCACATCCCCAGCAAGCTTTCCTTTCAGAGGATGCCCAGCAAGCTTCCTGATGATGCAAACTATGAAACGCGTGGGATCTTATTTGCTACATTAGTTTTGCCATATGAGAACGAGGGGTGAGGCGCACACCGATAGAGAACACACAGCGGTGGAATAGCCAATATGACCATCCCCGCATACACGGCTTAATGGCACTGTAAAATGTGAGTTTGAAATCTGTTGTTTTTAACCTTTTTTTTTTTTATAAATAGTGGCAACATATTACACTATGATGGCTATTTATTTTTTATGAGAACTATTAGGGCCCTTTCACATGTGCGGAGCCCTGGAGCTGAAGAACGGGGAGAGCCGTGTGTAAACACGGCTTCCCCGTTCTTCACTGTGGCGGCTGCATTGATCGTGTCATCCCTTTTATAGGGATACACAATCGATGACGTCACTCCTACAGCCACACCCCCCTACAGTTGTAAACACACTTCAGGTCACGCATAACCCCATCATCGCTCCCTTGTGGTTAACTCCCAAACTGCAACTGTCATTTCCACAGTAAACAATGCATTTTAAATGCATTTTTTGCTGTGAAAATGACAATGGTCCCAAAAATGTGTCCAAATTGTCCGAAGTGTCCGCCATAATGTCGCAGTTACGAAAAAAATCACTGATCGCCGCCATTAGTAGTAAAAAAATGTTTTTTATAAAAAATGCAATAAAACTATCCCCTATTTTGTAAACGCTATAAATTTTGCACAAACCAACCGATAAACGCTTATTGCGATTTTTTTTTTTTTTTTTTTTACCAAAAATAGGTAGAAGAATACGTATCGGCCTAAACTGAGGAAAAAAATATATTTTTTATATATTTTTGGGGGATATTAATTATAGCAAAAAGTAAAAAATATTGCATTTTTTTTCAAAATTGTCGCTCTTTTTGTTTATAGCGCAAAAAATAAAAACCGCAGAGGTGATCAAATACCACCAAAAGAAATCTCTATTTGTGGGAAAAAAAGTATGCCAATTTTGTTTGGGAGCCACGTCGCACGACCGCGCAATTGTCAGTTAAAGCGACACAGTGCCGAATCGCAAAAAGGGGCAAGGTCCTTTTTAGCTGCATTTTGGTCTGGGTCTTAAGTGGTTAAGGATTACATACACATTAACTACCAAATATAAAACAAAGGTTCAGTTCACAATTGAGCGTAGCAATTTACTGTTTTTTTATGTTTTTGCAGTTTTTTACAATAGTTTTTAAAGCATTTTTGAGGCAAGCATTTTTCAGCATCAGGCGTTTTTGTTTAGCCAATAGGAAGCACTTGGAGAAGTAGAGGGAGAGGAAATTAGGGGCAGAGAGCTGCTGTTTGAGCAGAAAACTAGCAACAAAACGCTGACATCTATGGGGCCAAAAATGCTTGTAATCTGCTATAAAGAAGCTCATGTACTTTTTGGAGCGACCAGCGTTTTGCTTCCGGGAACAAAACACTCAGATGTGAGCAGGGGCCATTAAAATGAATAGGATTTGGCTTGTTGAGCGTTTTAGAGCTTCAAACTACAAGCAGAAAATCGCTGAGGTGTGAATGGGGCCTATCCCCTGCAGGAGCCAGTAAATTGTTTTGTGATTTCTCAGCACACCTGAAGATGACACGCCTCGCTCACTCAGGACCTACTGACACACCTTGAGGTATTTCAAAGAATTTAGTAAGCCAAGCATAATCTAAAAGAACACAGAATTGGCAAGTGCACTTATGCAAACACTATATAACAATTTTCTGAGAGATATGGTTCACACCTGTAGTTTTCTGACTAACAATTAACAGAACTGTATTGCATTTACCTAGCAACAGTATATAAGGACATTCCTACATTTTTGTAACAGTCTCAGTTTTATCCCACTGGCCAGTGATTGATTGATAAAAATAATAAAATGTTGGCCGGCAAAGTTGGGGCCCTTGAAGAAACTATAACAGGTCCCAGCAGATAACAGATTTACTTATACAATGTTGGTCTCTTGCCAGAGCCAGGACCGCCTCTTCTGCACACATACTCTGATTCAGTTCAGCCTCAGACACGAATAGGAGTTGATGTTATTTCTCTATTGCAATCCTGTTGAGACATTCCCTTTTCCTTCCTTACAAGCAGAGGACGTGCTCTCCAGAACAGTCTAATCACACCAGGTATCCAAATCACAAATCACACCCTCTCAGGGAGACGGCTCCCAATCTTTGAGGCAAGGTCCTGCACGATAAGCAGTCTTTGTTTCTCTGAGGTCTTAGCTGATGGCAGGGTCACTTTTTTGACACCCCTCCTAGTTTTGTGACCGTTCTCTTTTCTTTGTTTCCTCTCAGAATCAAGATCGATTCAGAATCAAGATCGATCCAGACCCAATCAAAATGGCTGCCCCCTGCACTGGAGACCCTCTATAGAGGAGCATTGCAAAGTGGTCTCCTTAAAGATGGCTGCTGCACTTCTGCATTAATGAATATTCAGTTTAACACTGTTTACACTGCAAAAGGATTATATAGCAGCAACAGAGGAAGAAGTTCTGTAGCAGTTATTAGATAGAAGAAAAGAAGTTGGGACTTTAAATGAGATGCGATTTGATGCAAACTTATTTTCTTATTCCAATTTCGGGGATGGAGGCATGTGCTGGTGCGGCAGTCTATATGCCTCATTCAAGGTCCCCAACCATTTCTATGTCATATTACAGGGATGGAGATGCGATTTTTATATATATTTACCCTTATGCGTCTTTTCCAATGCTTCTCACTACCATTCCATTCCTAGGTGGAGGCGGGGACACATACTCCCAGTCACCTGTCCTCCATCTACTCATTAGTATTTGTATGCCTCCTATTGAGGAAACTATATCAGTTTAGTTAGGACTACAGAAACGCAGAGAACCGTGGAGTGGCCTGTAGCTTATCCATGCATTTGCAAATGTGTGCAACCAATCCTCTGCTTTTAACATACAGTTAGACAGTTAAAGGTGGCTTGCTGCTTGGGTGGTAAGTTTGAGCTTGGTTATTACGCATTTATTACTTTACTACTGTTTGCATCAAATCGCATCTCATTTAAAGTCCCAACTTCTTTTCTTGTTCCAATTTCGGGGATGGAGGCATGTGCTGGTGCGGCAGTCTATATGCCTCATTCAAAGTCCCCAACCATTTCTATGTCAGTTATTAGCTAGAATCCAGGTTATATAATCGCTAAGAAACTCTGTATCACCCAATTCATTGAGACCCACACATTTCCTGTCCTAGGAAAAAGTAAACTGTCAGCTGACATCACAGAGCCGGTCAGGCTCTTCAGGGAACCCAATAATAATGTCAGAATACACCCAAATGCCTGACCAGTAGCTGGCTCACCCTCTCAGCACACCACACTTCAGTAAGCGCTGGAGGGGCAGAGCAGATAGTTGGTGACTGACGGTCACCAGCTTTCTACTCACTGAGGACCGAGAACCGAGCGATCAGTCATGTGATCGCTCAATTCTCAGTCTTAGAGTTGGTGGGGGACAGCTGCAGCATCAGTCTGTTGTGAAACACTTGACAGGTGCAGCTGCACATGGTTTACCCATAGGTTTAAAGCTGAACTCCAGGCAAAAAAAACTTTCATTTACATATATTTCTCAATAGCCACAAAGGATATAAATCCACTTAGTATGGACCAAAGACCTTTGGAAATCCAGATATTACCTTGTAAAAGTAGCAACATCTACCTTGTAAAAGTAGCAACATCACTGTGCTGTATGTAGCCTGTGTAGGGAATGGAGCTGTGGGAGGGGCCCAGCAGGTCCTGTCCACTACAGGCTGCCTGCTGAACAGTAAACGAGGGGACGGGGACAATACTAACCACTAAAACTGGACAATTAATCGTTAAAAAAATCTCGATTCAACCTCCCTCACAATCTTAATCGGGCATTTCCAGGGGCGTGGCCGCTGGATGGGAGGAAGCAGATGTGCTTGAGCTAAGGCTGGGTTCACACTACGATTTTCCCGTCCGTCAGCCGCATACGATTTATATGAAAAAACGTATGCGGCTGAAACGGACGTAAACTTATGGAACCGCACATATGTGCGTTTTCCATTGACTTTAATGTTAAAAAAAAACGTATGCGTTTGCCATACGGTTTCAAAAACGGCCGCAAAACCGTGGTTGAACACGGTTTTGCGTACTGTTAAAAAACGTTTTGCCAGCAAATCGTACGCACCCGGATGCATCTAAGTGCATACGATTTGCAATGCTATCTATACGTTTTCCCGTACGGGCCTGTACGTTTTCAATACTGAAATCGTATGCGGCTGACGGACGGGAAAATCGTAGTGTGAACCCAGCCTAAGCTCTGTCTGGCCACTCCTTACATCAGCCTATGCAGCAGCACACAGCAGCCACACACCTGCTGGATGCAATGCCATCGAGGCAGAGGCAATCCCCACAGCCCAGGAGGAATCCTCGGCTTCATTCCAGCTCCCTGGAGGCATATTTCATTGGCAGTGGCCGGCAACATGTGGCCGAATCCAAGATGGCGCCTGGTGAGTAGATACCAACCGCACGTGCAGCATCTCCAATCCCCTCACTGAGTCCACTACCTATCTCACCTCCCTCTTTACCAGGCTCACGGGGCAGGTCTTTCAGCAGTCCGGACCTGACTGACATGCAGGAGAGCGGTGGCCGGCCCCCACACAGATCCCCTCGCCACTCTCTAGCAGAATCTGCTGTGCCTCCCTCCTCCAGCTCCAGGGTCCCCACGCACAGTAGCCAGGCACATGAAAATTGGAGAGGCCCTGGAAGATGGCGACCTGTGGTCCAATATCCCAGCCCTCCCAACCAGGGCTAATTTGGAGAGCTTTGTGGCCTAAATGGAGAAAGCCCTCAGAAGGGACATAGAGGACTTGCAAGCTGACACAGCTCATATTGGGGGCAGAGTGGAGGCCTTAGAGGCATCAATGGAGGACATTGCCTCTACAGGCCCTGCAAACACACTGCAAAGTGCAAGTTTAAAGAATTGACTCTTTGCTTGACCAATTTGATGATGTAAAAAAACCGGAGCCGGCTATAATTTTACTTTATTTTAATAAATTTTACATTTACGGTACTGCACTATTGGAGTCCCCCTCTATATTTTTTGAGATACGGAGGTATTGAGTGGTGCACACAGCTTGCTGGACGGGCAATATTTGGAGGCCCTGGAGGACCATCCGGAGGGCAGCTGTGCGTGTGAGCAGAGGAAAGGAGCAGCATCCGAGGGATTTCTTGGTACACGTCTGGCACCCCAAATCTGGTGAGTGGGGAACCCTGAGGGGAGCACCGGGACCACCCCATATCAATAGACCTAGGACGACTTCCTCTACACCAGGGGTGGGCAATTATTTTTTCGATGGGGCCACATGAGAAACTAAAAATATTTTGGAGGGCCGGGCCAAAAGGCTAAACTCAATACTGCATAAAATCAATTGTATTTCTTTATAAAAAGCAGTAAATATCATTGTTGGACAACTGGTACGAGTACTTGTTATAGACATGGCACAGGAGGGGGACATGGCACAGAGGCTGCAAATAAATTATCATATCACTTCTTCACATCATCAGTATGCTGTGTCTTCCTCCTGTGCCCTTTCACCTCTCCACAGATCTGACCTGTGGAGAGGTGAAAGGGGCACAGGAGGAGGACACAGCATACTGATGATGTCTAGGTAGGATAGCACTTCACACTCTGCTGCTGGACTGAGGAGGACTCACCAGACAAGGCCAGGGCAGTGGCACTGAGGGCAGGCAGCAGGCGTCGCGAGGAGTCCTACTCCAACGAAGAGAGTGGAGACCAGGGTCCACTCCAGGTCCGGGCACCAGCATGGCGGCTGGCCGACTGCTACAGTCAGTCAGTCGGGCGGGCAGAGCAGGCAGGCAGGCGCACTGGTCGGTCTCCGTCTGCCTTCACTCAGTCCACTCCGTCACAGTGGGGGTGCGTCTGCAGTGTGTCCACTACATCTGCTGCTGTGTGCTATCCCGCCGGTGCCGCTCTCCACAGAGTCCACACATTCTACGATGTTCCTCAGTTTCCCCGCGCTGCTCTTTTGAATAGGCTGGCAGCAGTGTTGTTAGCGCGAAAATGCGCTTTGATAATTGGCTGCGCGGCGGGTGGTGGTGGGCTGGGCGGTCAGAGAGGGCGAGGCTATGCATAATGTAGGAGGACTAGACGCTGCCTGCGCTGCGGCTCACATTCGGATCTTTTTACGGGCACATTTCCCTTATTACGGACTTTTACGAACAGGGAAAAAGTGCCTTTTATTTACGTACTGTCCGTAATTCTATGGACGGTTGGCAATGGCAACACTGCCCGGGGGCCGGATTAAAAGGTCCGCCGGGCCGCATACGGCCCGCGGGCCGTAGTTTGCCCAGGTCTGCTCTACACGCTACAACCCTCTTGGACCCTACATATACAGCACTGTTACCGTTTATTGATGTCTATGGTTTAATGGATGTGGACTGAACATCTCACACATTAGCTGTGCAAAAGTCCCCTATTGTGCTGTTTACACTACTGTAGGATTCTACTGGACATTTATACCACAGCATTTTTGTATATTGTTTATTATATGCATGTGTTATATGCGTAGACTATGATAGTTGTTTGTGTATTGCAGCACAGTCTATTCTAGCATTTGTGCATTATTAGCACTTACTTATATTATTCCATCTTAGTGCATAGTCATCAGCACTCACTTAGTACTAATTTGATTGGATTCCCAGCCTACTCACACCGCTGGGCTTCCAGCTACTCATAGCCTTATAGGTTGCACCGAGACACCATTATTTGGGTTATTTTGCGTGCACCAGGCAGCGCCACCACCCCACTTATATTCACATTTCTCCACATCTCCTTTTTAGGGGATAGACACAGGGGGGCAGCAGCCTACCATCTTTAATCCCAGCGCAGGTTACCATCCATATATTCCAAAACTAACCAGCAGCTCCTGCGGGGGTAGTGCTACACTACTGCAAATGCTCACCACTTTTTTTTGCTCATGTGTGCATATTTTAATGCCCTTGCATTAATATGGGCTAACATTGCCTCTTTCGGTAGGGGAATACCTAATGTATTCCCCTACGGAAAGAGGCACTGTTAGCCCATATTACAGTCCTCCCAAAGGAAGGAAATGACCCCTCCACCCCTAGCAGCTATAGACCGATCTCGCTATTGAACACTGATATTAAGATCCTAGCAAAGATCTTGGCGAATCAGCTAAAGCCCGTTCTACCAACGGTTATTCACCCAAACCAAACAGGCTTCATAACAGGGAGGGAGGCTAGAGACAACTCCAACTGAGCTATACAACTCATTCACTTGGCAAACTCGCAGCAACCCAGCTCACCCTGTCTTCTGCTGTCTACGGATGCCAAAGGGCATTTGACTGGACATATCTTCAGGCAGCAGTATTTAGACTGGGCCTAGGCCAAAACATGGTCCGGTGGATAGGCTTCTTATACAGCTCCCCAGAAGCCCGGGTTAAGGTCAATGGGACTCTCTCTAACTTCTTCCCTATATGGAATGGGACAAGGCAGGGGTGCCCCCTGTCCCCACTAATATTTGCCCTCACCCTAGAACCGCTGCTCAACATGATACGGTCAAATCCTAACATTACAGGGTCAACAGAAGGGACAGCGGAACATAAATTATCGGTATACGCCGATGACGTACTATTTTATGTTGCAGACCCACTGATTTCCCTTCCCAATATCATGGCGGAATTGCGGAGAATCCACTCACTCTCCAACTTTAAAATCAACTATAGAAAGTTGGAGATTCTCTTCCTTGCTATTCCCCCCGCGATGCTCTCCCAACTGCAAGCCTCATTTTCCTTCACATGGTGTAGCTCCTCCCTAAAATACTTGGGCATCTACCTCCCAGCTACATTCACACAACTGTATACATGTAACTATGCCCCTCTACTTTCCACGATTAAAGCTGACCTTTTGCACTGGGATCGCAATACTTTCTCATGGATGAGCCGAGTCAGCATTTTGAAGATGAATGTATTGCCAAGAGTTCTCTTCTACCTTCAGATGGTGCCTATATCGCTACCCAGGTCTTTTTTTCTCAGCCTTCAACAGTCTGTTCTTAAAATTCATATGGCAGGGCCACGCATCCCACTTGGCCCTCCGCACACTGCAACATCCTAAAAGGTAGGGGGGCTGGGGGTTCCCTCCATACAAAGGTACTACGAGGCAATTGCTCTGCAATGGGTTTTTGACTGGCAACATCATACTACCAATAAATCCTAGGTTTCCCTTAAGAAATTCTTAGATGGTCATAACTTGTTCCATGGCTCCCCTGGGATTGCAGAGGCCTTTTGGATTTGGTGTCACTGGTCTCTGTCCACGTGCTGAGGTTGTAGGATACACTAAATGCGCAGTGACTACTGTCTTCGCCTGTGTCTACGCTTGCACCCCTTGGGGGCTTCCCCTGGTTAAGCCCGGGGGAACACCTCCCCTACTTCCGCACATGGGCAAGGAAAGGGTAGATACGGTGTGGAAGATTTGTACATGAGCAAGGCCTAGTCTCATTGGACTGGCCGCGGTCTCAATTTGGCCGCTTCCCGATGGACGAGTGGCGCTACAGCCAACTGCATCACTTTATCCAAAGTCTGTCCCACACCATTCGACCTCCCTCCTCCCTGACCCTGTTCAAGAGGCTGTGCATGTCTGCAAACCCTATTCCCCACTCTATTTCTGTGCTCTATGAGATGTTGCAGTCTACAGAGTCCCAGGGAAAGCCAGTGTATGTGCGAGAATGGGAGAGAGACTTGTGGCATACATTTACAGAGACTCAATTGAATCATCTTTACCATCTTACCCACAAGAGTTCAGTGTACACTAAGATGCAAGAAAATGGCTTTAAACTGCTGTGAATATATAAATGTAGCACTAGTGGTGATGAAGAGAACTCAGTATCACACTGAGTGCATGTGAAAACAAATATACTAAACAATCAATATGAGTAAATATGCCAAAAAGTCCACAAAAAAAGAAAAGAAAAAATGACAAACAAATAAATGTACATCAATATAGCATGTGGGTTGACGCTGAAAAACATAAGGCCACATGGATCATCATGGGCATGGGCATCCGCTCTATAGGGCAAGGGGGGGCAATTGACCCCCCCTGGAAAATCGAGAAGGTGTTGAAGAGTCTAGTGGCCGCGGGTTGCCTGAGCGGTCTTGGCCCGGATGTCACACAGGCACAGCGAGCAGAGTGATGCCGCCTCCCCCTCCGGTGTTTATGTGTACACAGGGGGAGGGAACCTGCTGTGCCTGTGCCGCACTGATGGCTGATCTGAGGTACTGAATGGGATGGGGGAGGGGGATCCATCTGTGCTGAAGGGGGGTCTGTGCTGAATGGAGGGGTCTGTGCAAAATGGGGGGGTCTGTGCTGAAGGGGGTTCATCTGTGCTGAATGTAGGGGTCTGTGCAGAATGGGGGATCTGTGCTGAAGGGGGGTCCATCTGTGTTGAATGGAGGGGTCTGTGCTGAAGGGGGGTCTGTACATTCTCTAGGCTATATTTATATGGGCATGGAGTGAAGCTGAATCATCTCAAGAGCTATTTCACACTGCTAGATGACTGCGTTATCGGTTTAAGAAAGGGTTAAATGTGACTGTGTATCACTGCTGCCGAAGCGCCCCCCTCTGAAAAAAAATCAGCGGACGCCCATGATCATGGGGAAAACATTCCTTTCGACTATGTAAAAATATGTGGAATATGCTTACCAGAACCAGTGGATCTACTTGTCAGCGACAGCAGATCATGAAGACATGGGAAATCCCAAAGCGGATCAACTCGACTTATCTGGCGACTCTGCGTAGTTGGAACAACAAACTTAGCCTGTTGGGACCCGACAGTCCTCGACTGGAGACTCTAGATGGATGGATGGCGATCTGGATCAATGGAATGGACCAGAAATGAAAGGGGCAGCCACCCTGCTTCCAACGAGTGTTGAGAGATGGAAAAGAACCCCCAGAGGGGTTAAACAAAGCACGTTGGAATAACTCCAAAGACTTAATCCAACAGGTCATGCAGGACGAAAGAAAAAATAGTGCTCCAATTGTGCAGGTCAAAATGGTATAAATGTTTTCTACATAGTCGCCAGACAAGTCGAGTTGATCCGCTTTGGGATTTCCCATGTCTTCATGATCCGCTCTCGCTGACAAGTAGATCCACTGGTTCTGGTAAGCGTATTCCATCTATTATTACATAGTCGGAAAGGAATGTTTTCCCCATGATGATTCATGTGGTCTTATGTTTTTCAGCGTCAACCCACATGCTATATTGATGGACATTTATTTGTTTGCCATTTTTTTCTTTTTTTGTGGACTTTTTGGCACATTCACTCACATTGATTGTTTAGTACATTTGTTTTCACATGCACTCAGTGTCAGTGGCGTAACCAGAGTTATGGGCGCCCGGGGAGAAATTTTTTTTTCGCCCCCCCCTTATATAAACATCCACGTTTATATGTGCATAAACGTGGGGGACTTAAATATTTTGGAGCTTTTTTTTTTAAAACACCTACACTGACACTGACCTGACACCTACACTGACACCTACACTGACACTGACCCCTGCACTGACACCTGCACTGACACCTGCACTGACCCCTGCACTGACACCTACACTGACCTGACCCCTACACTGACCCCTACACTGACACCTACACTGACCCCTACACTGATACTGACCCCTGCACTGACACTGACCCCTACACTGACCGCTGCACTGACACTGACCCCTGCACTGACACTGACCCCTACACTGACCCCTGCACTGACACTGACCCCTACACTGACACTGACCCCTGCACTGACACTGACCCCTGCACTGACACCTACACTGACCTGACCCCTGCACTGACACCTACACTGACCTGACCCCTGCACTGACACCTACACTGACCTGACCCCTACACTGACACCTACACTGACCCCTACACTGACCCCTACACTGACACTGACCCCTACACTGACACTGACCCCTGCACTGACACTGACCCCTGCACTGACCCCTGCACTGACACCTGCACTGACACTGACCCCTACACTGACACTGACCCCTGCACTGACACCTACACTGACCTGACCCCTGCACTGACACCTACACTGACCTGACCCCTGCACTGACACCTACACTGACCTGACCCCTGCACTGACACCTACACTGACCCCTACACTGACACCGACCCCTGCACTGACCCTGACCCCTACACTGACACTGACCCCTACACTGACACTGACCCCTGCACTGACACTGACCCCTACACTGACACTGACCCCTACACTGACACGACCCCTACACTGACCCCTGCACTGACACTGACCCCTGCACTGACACTGACCCCTGCACTGACACTGACCCCTGCACTGACACTGACCCCTACACTGACACTGACCTGACCCCTACACTGACCCCTGCACTGACACTGACCCCTGCACTGACACCTACACTGCACTGACACCTACACTGACACTGACCCCTAAACTGACACCTGCACTGACACTGACCCCTACACTGACACTGACCCCTACACTGACACTGACCTGACCCCTACACTGACCCCTGCACTGACACTGACCCCTGCACTGACACTGACCCCTACACTGACACTGACCTGACCCCTGCACTGACACTGACCCCTACACTGACACTGACCCCTACACTGACACTGACCTGACCCCTACACTGACCCCTGCACTGACACTGACCCCTGCACTGACACTGACCCCTGCACTGACACTGACCCCTGCACTGACCTGACCCCTGCACTGACACTGACCCCTGCACTGACCCACCTAACTCCTACAGTAGAAGTCCATCCTCTGAGTCCTCCTTACCTGTGTCTGCTCTTCTCCAGAGACTCCTCCAGGACGGACAGGACCCCAGCACCGACGGAGTTCCGACTCTCTTCCCCGCCGGCCGCCAGCACTATCCACCCGCAGCTCACTTCATGCTGCAACTCCCCTCCACACAGTGGCAGCGCCGTACCGCAGAGCACCAGAGCGGAGGGGAAGACGGCGCCGGCGGCTTTCCGTGCCTGACGTCTCCCGCCGGCCGCCGCCATTTTCAGACTTTCCCGGCGCTCTGCGATTGGACGTATGGCGGTCATGTGCGGAGGCGGGACTTCCAGCCCCACTCCTCACATGACCCCCATATGCCCAATCACAGGGCGCTGGACATTAAACATTACACGCTGGCCGCTCGGAACATCCGGTGACACGGGAAATTAAAATTAGGAGGAGGCACGGAAAGTCGCCCCCCTAAATGGTTCGCCCAGGGCAACAGCACCCCCTGCCCCCCCCTTCCTACGCCAGTGCTCAGTGTGATACTGAGTTCTCTTCATCACCACTAGCGCTACATTTATATATTCACTACTTTTGCAATTTTGTCACATTTTTGTGTAGCAGCTTTTATTTTGTTTTGTTTAGACAAGTGCAATATTTATTTATTTTTTATCTTTACCACTTCATTACTGGGCACTTAAACCCCCTTCATGCACAGACCAATTTTCAGCTTTCAGCGCTGACGCATTTTGAATGACAATTGCGCGGTCATACAACACTGTACCCAAATTATATTTTAATCATTTTTTTTCCACAAATATAGCTTTCTTTTGGTGGTATTTGATCACCTCTGCGATTTTTATTTTCCTGACACAGCATGACAGCATATACGTATGGGAAGGCTCCGCCTCCCTGCCCAATCAGGACCGGTTATACTATAAAAGTAGGTCTCCTCCCTTACCACCGTATTCTCTGTCTTTACCTTCACTGCTACAGGCGGTTATGCTACTGCTAAGAAAGCAGGAATTTTTATTTTTCCCTCACCTGGCCGGACACTTCCCGCCAAGCCGCACAGGTTCAAAGCCTCTCCTGTGACGAAGCTCCCCGCTGTACAGGCAGTCCTGAACGCCTAATGGGGGAGGCCTCACCCCAGCAGGATCCAGGAAGATGGGGGTGAAGGCATCTGGTCTCTAGGGATTACTCCTGATGCCATGGATGGACATTCATTGGACTTTGTTTGGACATGAAGCATGCAGTGGTAAGACACCACATGGTGTACACAATTCTATTCAGTTACTGCGGCAAGTATGTGGTTAAACTTGCATTACTGAAGGGCTGTGGTTTGTGTCTGCAATACTGCTAATGATGAAAGCAGGTGCTGTGCTGGGCTGAGGTCCTCCTTTTAACTTAAGCCTGGCTTCACAGTCTTGATTTATTTTCTGCAGGTATGTGGTTAATTTGCATTTCTGAAAAGCATATATCACACATGTGAATGTAACGGGATGTCTGTAGTGTCACTCTGTTTACTAATATTAAACAGACTAAAAGAAGTGTTTGCAGCATTGCTGAAGCTTGAACTGATAACAGGTGATACTGAGAGCCCTTTCATTTTAATGCAGGGATTGGGCCTGCAGGATGGGCTCACTGTGTATTGAAGTTTGGTCTCCTTGCTGGTACATATGTCTAGGTATGTTTAACCTGCTAGTGCTAATGTCAGAGGACTATTAATTTGCGCTGCTTTCCTGTAATTACGTTAACTCCACATAAGGTAAGGCTGTGATGTGTTTATTTCTATGCATTTACATGTTGACCTTGGTGCTAAAATGTCAGGATCTGTTTAGTCACACTCCTTAGTACTTGTTAGCAATAGGTAATTGCTTGTGTTATTTGGGGTACCCCACAGAGAGATATGGGGTTTGTAGTGGTTACTATTTATTAAAATAACCCCAGGCATGGCTCCAGGCTTTCAGCTAATCTGTGAACCAGTAGCAATCAGCCTTCCTAGAGACCAGCAACTTTAAATGAAGGTGAGGGCAGGTAAGTATATGCTATATCCTAAAATAGTGCACATTATGGGCATAATCAGTGTACATCTCAAGCCCTCAACACCAAACACCAGTCTACCTGCTTCTGCGACAAGGGATCGATCCTCTTCAGCCCTGGGGAAAAAAAAACCCACAATGTAGCTAACTGCCAGGAATCGCTACAGGAATCATAGTGGTCTGGTGTAACTGGTGTGTCGGCCAGAATGCAAAACAAGGTTGCAGGCCAAAGACAGTGACAAATGGGCAGAGACTGAGAAGGCCTACAGTCACTAATGGTTCCATACCAAGCCTAATCAAACAACCATGCTTGTTTAAAGGCAACCTCTACCTGAGAGCTTGCTTCTGGAAAATCGCTCTGACAAGTTGGCATATCAGAAGCAAAAGACGGCGACTTTAACCCCATCCAAACTGACTGTGTGGAACTCAGGTACTAAGCTATTCAAGCAAAGGTGTACGTTTAATAAACCGTGATAAGCCGAGATCATGATGATCACGGCTGATCACTGCTTATCACAGAGCATTGCCGGTTTAATAAACTGTGATAAGGAGCAGAGAACACATTCTCCACATCACATCACATGGATGTTTTGTCACAAACGGCCAGTTTAATAAACCGTGATATGAAGATTTCACAGCTCTTCACCTGAAATATATCCCTTCCAGATTCACCAGCTCAGAGGTGGAGAATCTGGGAGAGAAGCTGGTGTGATAAGAGGAAGAAGGCTTATTTCTTCCTAATTTCAACACCAGTGGGTTAAAAATGAATATTAACAACAATATACACGTGTATGTATATGTGTGTGTGTGTGTGTATATATATATATGTGTATATATATATATATATATATATATATATAGATACTGTGTGTGTGTATATATATATATATATATATATATATATATATATATATACCGTATTTATCGGCGTATACCGCGCACTTTTTTGCCCTTAAAATTAGGGCAAAATTGTGGGTGCGCGATATACGCCGATACTTGCTTCCCGCACTGTGTTTGAACTTTGCCGCCGATCCCTGCTTCCCGCTTCCAGGCTCGGCTCCCTTCTAGGTTATGCGAGAGGAGCCGAGCGTGCTCGAGTGTCTGCGCTCGGTATATGTCGTCGGCGGCGGCGTTCAAACACAGCGCGGAAGCAGGGATCGGCTCAGAGACAGCGCAGGAGCAGCGGGGAGGACGCCGGACCGGACCAGACAAGGCCGCCGATGGACGCCAGGCAAGACACCAAAACTGTAAGTAATAAAAAATAAATAAAATTCAGGAATTTCACGTCCAGAGTAGGGGTGCGCGCTATACGCGGGTGCACACAATAGGCTGATAAATACGGTATATATGTGTGTGTGTGTGTGTGATATATATATATATATATGTATGTATGTGTGTGTGTGTGTGTGTGTGTGTGTGTGTGTGTGTGTGTGTGTATATGTATGTATATGTATATATATATATATATATATGTATATATATATATATATATACATACATACATACATACATACATACATACATACATACATACATACATACATACATACATACATACATACATACATAGCTTTTTTTCTCAGAAAATAGGTGCAGGAACTCAACCACGACCCCGTTCAGATTTCACAAACAGTAGAAGGGTCTTAAAGGGGCATTAAATACCAGAATTGCATTTCATACATAGTGCGGAGTTCAGGGGGGGGGGTTACACACAGAGTGCAGAGCTGTCACTTGTAAACACAGAAACCAGACTTTTGTGTTTACAAGTGATTGTGGTGAGCGGGCACCAAAGGGTCTGAGCCAGAGGTGGTGGAACTGAGTTCCCCCTGAAAAAAAGACCTGCATACATACATACATACATACATACATACATACATACATACAGTGTGTGTGTATGTATGTATGTATGTGTGTGTGTGTGTGTGTGTGTGTGTAATTTTATATATATATATAAATATAAATAGAGTAGTAGAGCAAAAGCACCAATTAAAGGTGAATAACCATCAGCGACCGAGTCCCTCTAGAAATAATTTTTTATATAATAAAACCCTTTTATTTATTTATTTATATATATATATATATGTTATCACATGTCTGAAAACATTAATTACATGTTCTTAAACTTTAGTTTCACTTTTTGAATTCGGCTGCACCATAATCTCACAATATCTCACGAGATTACAGGCAGTCCACCCACTTTTACACAGATCTTGGCTGTTTTCAGAGAAAAAACTTCACCTCTGTTCACCATCTGAGAACTGAAGTTCTCAGTTTATTAAACCGGCTGCAGAGGAGATAATTCTCCTCATGAGAACTGCCGTGAACTGCTGTGAACTGAACAGAGAAAAAACTTCACATTTTATTAAACGGACACCAAAGTCAGCTAAAGGGTACCTCTGCCTCAAGAGCAGCCGGCCAAACGGGCTTCAGCCGATTAACCAAGGGTGCTATTCTTCCAACAGAAGAAACAATATCCTTGCAGAGACCCTGGGACAGCAAATGGATCTGGAGATGAACAAGGTTCATACTACTGTTAAGTAGTGGTGTTGTGACCTGCGATTGGGCAGGATGAAAGCAGAGCTCTGGTCAGTGATAAGCTCTCTATGATGGCAAATCCTAGATTGAAAAGGGAATAGCCAATGATGCAGTTCAGTCACTGCGGATACAAGACTGTATGCTGTTTTCTCCAGAAATCATTGTGGCCAGTGAACCCTTATGGCCCCTCCCACAAGTAAACACATGCCGCTTTAAGTCAGAGTGGTGACTGTTCAAGTCGGATCTGGCGATATCTAGAAGGAAGATTAAGTCCTTACGTTATTCACCAATGACCAGAGGATAGCCAAAAGACTGACAATTAAAACGTGGGAGAACTATGGCGGAGAATAAAGAACCAATCTTTATTTGCCTAAACCCAAGTCGCCATATAGGGTCAGCTGACAGTTGGATGTAAATTTGAGCTTAGGATCCGTGAGACCTGTGCATTAAGGAAGCCAATGGAATTGTTTTCATTCCTCTACCAATTCATTGCATTCCCTCCATGATGCATCAGAGCACAAGGGTTATGATTACATGGTCAAAGTAAAACTTGAATAACAAGAGGATCCAAAAGAATGGCATGGGCCATCATTGCAATTAAGCTCTCCAGCCGTCAGTAAAGCCTGACCTCCACAAATCCTACTCCCAGGATTTTTAAGGAGTATTGTTCATAGCAGTGTGACCCCCCAAGTCGCTGCGACTTCAAGGTAGTCCCTACACTACATTTGATCCCACGGTGGTCTAAGTGGGGGCTGCGGACATCAAGAATACACAGGCATTGATTCAAGACGCATAGGAATCACAGTAAAACCGCACAATTTTATGTCGTAATACTGGAAACCTAGTCCAGTAAATCCAACCTAGGTGTGTGATGATAGGGGGTATTACCTTTGTATACCCTGTATGTTGTGGTCGTTTACAAGGGTGTGTGTGTGTATAAGGTATACACACTTCGAAATACCCATGTTTCAGCAAGTAGCTTCACTTGGCCGTCATAGTGCACTACGAGTTAAACTTGCAGACAGTGACCTTGCCACAATCTCCAGGCATTTCCTGGGATATTGGGTCCAGTAAGGGCCGACTTGCGGGCACAAGGACTTCTGGTAAGTCTTGTTTGAACAACAGAGTGAGTGAGTGACTTGTATAGCGCTGACAAATGCGAACCGAATCGCCTCAAGGTGCTTTTTATTCAGAGTCGTGCTGATCCTTCAGAAGAGTTGTGGCACAATGGCTTTCAGGTTCTGGGAAAGGTCCCAGTACAGACTCTAATGAAGTCGGGAGGAGCCATCATCGAGAGACCAACTAGGCTCATCACAATAATCACCTACTGGGAGGTAATTCTGAATCTGGAAAAAGTTAATGAACAAAAATAAAGTTACACTCAGAGCAACAGTGTAAGTATCTCATTTGAACAAATACTCTTTCCCATTGGTGGCATCCCACGGTCGCAAGAGCGATAAAGTAGCCTGTAATAACCCATGTGGTCCGAGGGGGCCCAAGCAAGGTTGACAACTGTATTAACTGGTTTGGTAGTAAAGAGAGACTTGCTTCCCGCTCGAGAAATGATGAGAAAAGTCCCCTCTTGGGGAGGTAGCTAAGCTAATCTTTCAGCATACCAATCATCACAAGTTGTTACTCGTTGGGTATTCATGCCAATGAAGGACAAGGTGTCCAAAAGCCAGAGTTACAGCGGTCGCAGACTGAAGTCTTTCCGAAACACAACAAAGAGAGCCTCAACTATGCTGAAAGGACTCAGCAAAATGGGGAAGGCCTATCTTCGCTGGCAAGAAGGAATGCAAAACGAGTCAACTTCTGTCAGAGGTATCTCCCAGCATGTTAGGTTAGGGTTTTCTAGAACTTACGGCCAGAGGGCGTAAGATACAAAGGCCGTTGGATGACAAGGGACAGTCTCAAACAAAAGACAGTCAAGGGATCGGCAACGAGTAAGGCGATCGAGATATTGGTCTGACAGTAACCTGGGTGGCTTCCCAGAGGTGGAAGCAAATAAACTAAGGACAGCCAACTGGGTCGGCAGATTAGCCAATACGTATATATTGCACAAACCTAAGAGTCTCCAGGATCCCTATCCGGATTCGTAGCCATTCGGTGGTGATATCGATAATTGCCCTGTAGTTTGCAGGCAATGATGCCCACGGGTACAGTCTCAGATCCGAGAACTTCCTATTCTCCTTCCTGAGATTCAACACCTCATACAGTGTGCCAACGGTATCTTCCGAATTCATACAAGTTATATCTAGATACAGGAGACCAAGAAGTGGAGGTCTCACCGTTAGTGTTTGAAATCTAATGGAGGTCAGAGCGCCTACTCCAGACTTCAAGTACCTTAGTTACGAGAAGAACCTACAGAATTTAAAGGATGGAATTCTCTGTTCCTTATTGGAAGGAATGAATTGTATACAAGAAAGCCTAGAGACGGCATTAAAGGATACTGGAATGCAGTCGTATCTTCACTCTCTGGGATCCAGTGACGGTTGCATATCTCAGCAACCAAGTCCGAAAGACCTAGGCAGGTTATTCTTTCCCCCATGGGGTCTTCCAAAAAGTGTGAGACACATTATCTCACTTTCCATTTAGAGGGACAAAACATCCTAAATATGGCCGGGAACATGGAATAAGTATTCCTTTTGGCAAATACAGTATGTAGAGTAGATCTAGAAAAATCTCAAACATCCAAGTGTCAAACCATAAAATACCATGTTGCTGAAATGATCAAGCAAAATGGCTCTAGTCTCTTCTTCAACACTATACAAAGGTTGGTATCTTTGCAACCTGGGTTAGATCATCGTCATCATCGAAAAGGAGGTTGAGGGGGGCGTGGCCTGGACATGGCTGAGTGAAGCTGTTTCTTCCTCGAGCTCCCGGCCTTGTCCTCCCCTATACCGGCCAAAACACCACTAAATTCGGCATGCAATCGGCCAAAAAGCGTAGCATTAAAGCTACTACCCGGGTGACCAGATCTAACACTCCGTCCGGAGATTTGCACCGGTATTTTCAGCACCAACAGCGGATATCCCCGGGAGCCAGAGCAACGGCGCCACGCGGTGCGGCGCCTGCAGTCCGGACAGAAACCCTGGAGCGCGGTGAGTGGACTCTAGCCCCAGCGACACCGGACTTACCTTCAGGCTCTTGAGCACCACTGAGCCTCGCTGACCTTGGCATGGAATCCCCGTCCTCCTCCCCGGGGGGCTCCCCGGTGGAGAGAGAAATCCGGGCCCTGCTTGAGGCCCTCACCACGCGGTCGGACATAGAAGCGCTGATCCTCAAATTGGAGGAGACCCACCGCCGAGACTTCCAGGAGGTGAAGGCGGACGTATCCTCCCTGGCGGAGAGAGTGACGACGGGCGAAACATCATTCACGGCCCTGGAACAGCGGGTGTCAGGCCTGGAGAGAGCGAGAGACCAACACAGGGACACGGCGATTGCCCTGCAGCTCCACCTGGAGGATGTGGAAGACCGGAGCCGCCGCAACAATCTGCGGCTACGGGGGCTACCCGAGACGGTAGATGCGGAGACACTGGAGGGGAAACTCCAGGAGCTGTTCCGAGAGGTGCTGGGGGAACCGCTGGAGGTAATCGAGATCGACAGGGCGCACCGCGCTCTAGGCCCCAGGATGGCGGATCAAGACAGGCCGCGCGACGTGATCTGCAGATTCCTCAGATATGCCCAGAAGGAGCGAATAGTGCGAGGCGCCTGGGAACATGAGGAGGTGACGGTGGAGGGAGCACGAATCACGATCCTGCCGGACCTATCCAGGGCAACACTTCGAAGCAGGGCAATGCTCAGACCCGTATTAGACCTCGCGAAGCAACTCGGCTATACCTACCGGTGGGGTTACCCACTGTCTGTCACCTTTAGGAAAGAAGGAATGGCCTACACCCTGATGACTCCGGTGGACCTGCCGGGACTGTTCCGGTTCTTGGGAGCTGAGCCTGTATCGGTGCCAGACTGGCTGCAGATCCTGCCGCGTACGATCGGGAGATCGGGGCCTTCCAACTACAGAGCAGCCGCACAGCCGAGACAGCGCAGACAGAACAGACGACGGCAAAGAGCACCATCGGGAAACGAGCCGCAGGGATAGCGTGAGTAGACCCTGTATGGTGACCCATTGTTTGACCCCCCCTCTCCCTGAAACTGAATGTTAACTGCCATGACCAGACTGTCATCAGGATTACTTTTTTCCACCCGCATTGTCAGCCCTGGGTAAAGAGGGAGCGCCCATAGACACTGCTCTGGCCCGGCCATTCTCCCACTCAGAACCCACTACGGTTGTTTAATGTTAAGCGGGGGGTGGGGGAAGGCAACTAACCCCTGTAGGCCACATAAGCATGCCCGGGCTGCAGAGACCCCTTGCCCGACCTGAAGCTGGTGCTCCCCTGCCGAGGTGATGAGATCACTCGCCCTCCTGACCCCACCTGACAAGCGGGGACTCCCCCAATCTTCCACCCCACTAACGGGCACGATGATTGTGAGCAGACCCTGGATGGCGTTCCAGTGCATGACCCCCATCTTCCTGTGACTGAACTCGAGCTGCCATATTCGGGCCGGCATCAGATTCTCTTTCCTCCCCCCGCGCCATGTCAGACCAGGGAAAAGAGGGAGTGCCCGTGGACTCTGTTTTAGCCCGGATGTGTTCCCACTTTGAACCCACGCCAGTTATTTGATATTAAGCGGGGGGTGGGGAAGGCAACCAGCCCCTGTAGGCCACATGTGCATGCCCGGTCTGCAGAGGCCCCTTAACCAGTTTGAAATTGGCACTCCCCTGCGGAGGAGATGGGTCCTCTCACCCTCATGACCCCTCCTGACAGGCAGAAACTTCCTCGAACTTCCACCCCACAAGGGGACATGATATGACCCGCCCATGCTGGTAACGGGACATGCTAGCACCACCCCACGGCCCCCTTCTCAGTGACACTTGGAGCCGCTACCCAGTATGAAGGGAGGGAGGCGAAAGATCCCCCACCACCGGACCAACAGGTACGCTGAGGCGTAGCTAAGCCCTCTGAGGGCCTGGACAGTGGCCATGCGGGGGGGAGTTGAGGGGACCTGTAGGGTGATGGGAGGACACCATTGCACTAGGGACCATTGTGATGTTGGGGGAGGGAATGTTGAGCGGTTGCTCGGTGTGGAGGGGGGATCTCTCATTTAGGGAGGATAACTCGGCGGTCTTCCTGTGCCTTATTGGCCGGGACGTGGAGGAGGGGAGCGGTGGTATTTTTTAAAATAAAAGGGGAGGGGGAGATAACATGGCTCACCACCACTCTGCCAGTTCTAGTTAGAAACAGCACCACATGCATAGAGCACAACAGAGGGGTCCCCCTCATACGGGGATTAATGACACTTCAAGCTGAGGAAAGAACTAGAATGCCCTGTTGACTTTGGGTTGCTATGTACCATGTGATGCTGTGTTGTTCTGTTCTGCTTGGGTTTTTTTTTTTTATATTATGAATAATCTGATGTTATACTACACCTGGAATGTTTGATGACTTAGATTGCACTGTCAACTTGGGCCCCAACATCACCTATGGTCGGGGGGGGGGGGGGGGGGGGGACCCGGGAGCTCGCTTTTGCAGACCCTGTCCTACCCACCTACCCACTTAGGCCTGCGCTCGGTTCCCAGTTTTTAACTGGAGAGCGCCTTTAGCTGTTTAGGCTAAATTAGACTCTTTCTCTCTAGCCACACACTCTGTTGGTGGCCTCCTAACTTGAATTCTTCCTTTCCCCTATTCCCCTCACTCTCCTGACACTTCTTACCCACCCGACCCCCTATATCCGAGAGGGTTGACCCCCACCCCACACCTTCCTACCCCCCTCTGACCCAAGGGGACACACCCTCCCCGAGTTCGCGGGCATGGACAGGCTGACTGTGGTGTCATTGAACGCCAAAGGCCTGAACATCCCGGAAAAGAGGAGAATGCTCCTGAGTGATATGCGTCGCTTAGGCGCGAACGTAGTGTTACTACAGGAGACGCATTTTAGAGAAGGGAACATACCTATGCTAAAAAGTAGACACTATCCCACGGTATACCACTCAAACTATGCGGCAGCAAAATCCAGGGGGGTTTCCATACTACTCTCAGCTAGAGTCCCCTGGTCGTATGAGGATGTTAAATTAGACACGGAGGGACGCTTTCTGTTCCTGAAGGGCAGAATTGGACAGGTCCAGGTTACTATAGCGAACCTCTACGCCCCAAACGAGCACCAAGATACTTTTCTGTCCAGACAATTAAAACAGTTAATGCGATACGCGGAGGGACAACTAATTATAGGAGGCGACCTTAACATTCCTTTGATTCCTGAGGAGGACACCTCGACAGGGCTCTCCTCTACCTCCAGAGACTCCCGTAAACGCATACACACGACGCTACACTCGGCACAGCTAGTGGACGCCTGGCGTCTTCTTCATCCTGGAGAGAAGGACTACACCTTCTACTCCAAACCCCATGTATCCTATTCCAGGATTGACTACTTCCTGATACCTCAGACATCTTTCGGCAGTGGAGGACGTGTCGATAGGGTCGATAACTTGGTCCGACCACGCACCGGTCACGCTAGTGTATGCCCTGACAGATGCACAGACGGCCCAGACACGTCCCTGGCGACTTAACGAGAGCCTGCTACAGGACGCTGATACCATGGCAGAGGTGGTAGAGGAGGTGAGACATTACTTTGACTCTAACACCACACAAGACAGCGATGCGGGAGTAGTTTGGGAAGCCCACAAGGCGGTCATAAGGGGGATTCTAATCAAACATGGGGCCAGACTGAAGAGACTGAGAACAGACCAACTCAACAAACTGCTCGTTAAGTTGCAGTTACTAGAAACCCAACATAAACAGTCCCAGACGCCCCAAGTGAACTCTGAACTAAACACCACTCGCACACAGATCACGGATCTGTTACATTTCAAGGCCAAAGCGCGATACAGATATGTAGGCGACATGGTTACGAATCGGGCAATAAATGCGGGAGAATGCTGGCGCAAGCACTCCGTACACAAAACGCGGCATCATACATACCGCACATAGTCACACGCGGAGGACGAAAGGTTTCCACCCCTCAACAGATTTCCCAGGAATTCAAAAATTTTTATACGAACCTGTACAATCTCCCCCCCCCCAATCCCAGAACTTGACTCGGACCAGACGACGGAGTATCTGACTTCCTCCAGCATGCCGACCTTAACAACAGAAATGAGAGAAGAGCTGGAAGAGCCAATTACCCTACCAGAGATACAGATGGCACTAAAATCTTCCAAACCAGGGAAGGCCCCGGGCCCAGACGGTCTTACGGCCACATACTACAAGACCCTGCTGCCATCTCTGGGGAGCCATTTGGTGAGCCTGTTCAATGCCTTGGACAGAGGGCGCGTTCCATATATCCACTCTGCAGGCGCAAATAGCAGTGATCCATAAAGAGGGTAAAGACCCGGGTCAATGCGGCAGTTATCGACCCATTTCACTGCTGAACACTGACATCAAGCTGTTCACAAAAGTGATCGCCACGAGAATTCAGAAGTATCTCCCTGGTCTTGTTCACCTGGATCAAGTGGGCTTTGTCCCAACCAGGGAGGCCAGGGACAATACGACCAAGGTATTGAACCTGCTCCACGTAGCTAATAAAACAAAGGTCCCCTGTGTTTTTGTAGGGACGGACGCCGAAAAGGCATTCGACCGGGTGAGCTGGAGATTCTTATTCGCCACCTTGAGTCACGTAGGGATAGGTCAGAAAATGATGCGATGGATAACTGCGGCCTATACGAAACCAACGGCCAGAGTAAGAGCAAATGGAACGCTGTCAGACCCATTTCCGATCGCGAATGGGACCAGACAGGGATGCCCGCTGTCGCCCCTCCTATTCGCCCTGATGCTAGAACCCTTCCTACGGCAAATACGGCGGAACCCAAATATTACGGGAATCGAGGTCGGAAACAATCAATACAAAGTCTCGGCCTATGCTGATGACATGCTGTTCTCTCTGACTAACCCGTCGTCGTCCCTTCCAAATTTGATGCGTGAATTTGACTCCTACGGCAAACTATCGAACTTAAAAATTAACCTGTCAAAGTCAGAGGCGATGGGGGTGGGAATATCTCAACCACTACTGACCCGACTTAAACAAAGCTTTCATCTAAAATGGACGGACACAGCACTAACGTATTTAGGAACACGGATCCCATTACGACTGTCTAATATATTCCAACTTAATTTCCCTCCATTGCTTAAGACAGTCCAGCAACTGTTGAACCACTGGACCGTCGGATTACATTCCTGGTTCGGTAGGTGCAACATTCTGAAGATGTCCATTCTGCCCAAATTCGTGTACTTGTTGCAAGCCCTCCCCGTACATGTCCCCTCGGAATTTTTTAGGCAAACACAAGCCGCGTTCGGAACTTTTTTGTGGGCAGGGAAGCGATCTCGGGTAAATAAAGCCGTCCTCTCATTACCCAAATCATGTGGTGGCCTAGCCATGCCAAACATCCGAACGTATTATCATGCAGCGCAGTTAAACCGACTCATAGACTGGAATCGACACAGTTCGCTCAAACTTTGGCCACAATTAGAGCAGGCACAATGTGACATTATGCTACGACGTGCTCCGTGGTGCCGTCCCCTACAACAAACAGACGTACAACACCACCCGCTGATAGGGAATACTACAAAGGTATGCGCTAGGCTGTTAGAACAGTACCGCCTGACGTCAGAGACCTCACCGCTACGCCCAATTCTGGGCAGCCCAAACTTTACACCAGGACTTAGAGACGCCAAATTTGCTGCGCTCCGCGAGTCGGGGACTTTTCAAGCCTCACACTTCAGTGAGATGGGTCGATGGAAGACGACGGCCCAGCTGATGGACCAGTCCGGTCAATATCAGCTGGATTTTATGAGAGCCAGCCAGCTGGACCACTTCCTCAGAACCATCCCCCCACCACCCGCCGGGCATACTCTTACGACTTTGGAGGAGATGTGCGGGGAGTCGGGGGCGCTACCTCACGCCCTGTCCTTACTACATACACTACTGGTGACACCCGTAGAAGGGTTTCAGATACCTAGCCTTGATAGATGGGAACTAGACTTGGGCTACCAGCTAACGCCCGCTAAGAGACAGCGGATACTCACATTTACACATAAATCATCAATTTGCACCAAGGTCCAGGAGACCAACTACAAACTGCTGACAAGGTGGTACAGAACACCAGACCTATTGCACAAATTGTTTCCGGACACATCGGACCTCTGTTGGAGGTGCCGATCAGACAGAGGGACACTATTACATATCTTTTGGTCCTGCCCACTCCTCAGACCATTCTGGGAGGGGGTAAGGCGAGTTACACAAAAATTCACGGAGCGCGAAGTCCCAGATGACCCAACGTATTTCCTGCTCCACGCAACCTCTACCCCAACGCGTGTATACAAAAAGTCGGTGGTGCGCCACTTGCTGGACGCAGCCAAGGCCTGTGTCCCACTGTGCTGGAAATCCCCCAACCCACCGACAGTGGCCATGTGGCTGCGGAAGGTGGATGAGATCGGGTGGATGGAGGATCTAGTCCTGTCAAAGCAAGATAGGAGTGAACTCTACTCCCAGACCTGGCAATTATGGACAATATTTAAGTACTCCGAGGAGGGCCAGGCCCTTAGAGGAGAACTACCGCCACCCCCTGGTCAAAGCCTGCCCCCCCCCCCCCCCCTGGACATGCAGCCCTGACGGCGGAGGCCGCCACGGTGAGAGGAATCACCAGGCAGTGATGTTGGTCCATGCTCGCGAACCCCCCCCCCCCTCTCACTCCCTCACCCTCCACTTATCTTCCTAATCCCTCTACTACTTTTCTCCCTCTTCTCTTTTATTTCTCTATCTCTCTCCTCATTATCTCTGGACTGCTCACTGAGCAGCACCCAGATTCCTACTTCTGTTTTCCTATATTC
Source organism: Rana temporaria (assembly GCF_905171775.1). NCBI lineage: Eukaryota > Metazoa > Chordata > Amphibia > Anura > Ranidae > Rana > Rana temporaria. The sequence goes on along the minus strand of NC_053497.1, from coordinate 148,885,587 downwards.
TAATACACTCAGAAAAAGGAAATTGTGGAGGACTGGCACACGGTTCCATAGTACCCGGCCGCAGAAAGATACCACAAGAGCACTGATTGGGATGGGATGCCGGTTTTTGAACTGGGGGCGGCGATGCGAGACGGATGGCAAATAGCCTCCCGTTCCGTGCGCTGCTACCCCCGACCGGGAGTGGTATCTCCACAGGTAGCTTAAAAGTTTTCGCAGAACATTTTTATGTAACTGCCATGTTTTGTATGTGTGCCTCCATATAACAACTGTTGTACTGTTTACTAGCTGTGGTCCTTGTGGGCCGGTCTTCTATTTTGTATAAATAAAAAATTTTATAAAAAAAAAAAAGAAAAGGAGGTTGAAGAAAATTGGCCCTTCTATGAGAAAAACGGTAGACTCATCAGGCCTAACGGCATCGGAAAAGGACAATCTCGCTGTCCAACGAAGACAATCGCAGTTGTATGGATAAAGTTAGTCAAAGCCTAGATGGATAGGACGAATACATCAGAGGAGGGCAGAGACAGCTCTTCCAAACTGGTGGCGCATCCATATACGGAACTCCAAAATAGTTCCTCCAGAGTTAATATAAAAACTACGACCTGGGCTACATTCAACACATTGGGGTCCATTCTGGTGGACCCAGCAGTCGTAACTACAATACATCTCAGTCGTTAAAGAGGATAGATCTAATCCTCTTAAACACTTGAGCAGTACCCACCCTTGTTGTCTGGTGATTGGTACATCCCATACGTATATGCTGTCATGCTGTGTCAGGAAAAGGGAAAATGTTATACTTACCTAATGGTAATTTTCCTTTCCTGATGCAAGCATGACAGCATATAGGTCCCCTCCCCCTAAAAAAACAGTGAAACAAAGATAAGGGCCTTGAGCATCCAAGAGAGGCCTTCCGCAGTGATACTAAAGTACGAGAATGCGGTGGTAAGGGAGGAGACCTACTTTTATAGTATAACCGGTCCTGATTGGGCAGGGAGGCGGAGCCTTCCCATACGTATATGCATCAATGCTTGCATCAGGAAAGGAAAATTACCGTTAGGTAAGTATAACATTTTCCCTTTTTTGCGCTATAAACAAAAAAAGAAAGAAAATTTGGAAAAAAAACACTATTTTTTACTTTTTGTTATAATAATATCCAATTTTTTTTTTTTTTTTTATATTTTTTTCCTCGTTTTAGGCCGATATTGCGACGGACATATCGGACACTTTTGACACAAATTTGGGACCATTAAAATTCATACAGCGATCAGTGTTATAAAAATGCACTAATTACTGTATAAATGTGACTGGCAGGGAAGGGGTTAACACTAGGGGTGAGGAAGGGGTTAAATGTATTCCCTGGGTGTGTTCTAACTGTGTGGGGGGAGGTGACTGACTGGGGGAGGTGACCGATGCTGTGTCCCTATGTACAAGAGACACAGATCGGTCTCCTCTCTCCCAGACAGGACGTGGAGCTCTGTGTTTACACACAGAGCTCCACGTCCCTGCTGTCACCGCCGATCGCGTGTACCCGGCGGACATCGCGGCCGCCAGGTACACGCATCGGCTTCCCAGCGATGCGCCGGCACAGTGTTTACCCGCTGCGCGCCTCCCAGTGGCGCTCGCGGGTAATGCACAGAAAAAGACGTCCACTCGGCACTTGAGAGCCACGCTGTGAACGTCTTTTGTCTATAGCGCGGATCTCAAGTGGTTAAACTGCTGACCCGCTGGTACAGAGATCCGGCCGCCTTGGCAAAAATGTATCCGTCAGCCTCTGATGCCTGTTGGAGGGGATGTGGGCTTTGAGGTACCTACCTACATATTTGGTGGGAGTGCCTGAGGCTTCGGCCCTTCTGGCAGGACATTAGGGCCCAGATAAAAGCTATCTTAGATATAGACATGCAAGACTCCTCGTTGGAGTTCTTACTCCACACCTCTTAGCATCTGCAGTTAGGGCCCTTTCACATGGGGCGGATCAGTAATGATCGCTCAGTTGATCCCCGCTGAGCCGGCGGATGACAGGGCAGTCCCCGCACACTGTGCAGAAACCGCCCTGTCTTTTCTCCGCTCTCCCCGATTTAATCCGCAGATGGCTGGAAAAATAGGGTTTTCCTCCGTCTGCAGAATCAGAGGAATGCGGAACCGGGCGAGATCGGATGTCAGCGGAAATTCATCCGCTGACACCTGCGATCTCATAGGGACCCATGTATGCCTCTTTTTCATCCGTACACGGATGGATGAAAAAGTGGACATATGGTCCGCCGCTGTGAAAGGGCCCTAAATCGGTTCTGCCACACCTTTTTAAACGCCGCCCGATTCCCAAACATTGGAAATTGACTCATGTTCCTGGACGATCCGATTGGGTACGTTTAGTCAACACTATTATGGGGGGCGTGGCCAGGACGGTAAGGAAGATGGACGCTTAATCACTGAGCTCCAGCCACCTCAGAGAAACACAGCGGCATTAGCGACAGATTTCGGCCCCAAATTGAATCGGATAGCATGGGGACTGCTTCCCGAGGCTCCTCAGGTTCACGGTCTCGTTCCCCGCGCGAAAACACCGGGGCACAAGGACAGTACATCCCGGACCTGTCCCGCACTCCCCGAGGAAACATGGCGCCGACTCAGAGGATCTCCTCAGGAATTTCCACAGCTTTGAGGTGAAGCTTGGTTTGCTGTGTTTTTTCCAACCCCTCGAAATTTTTTGACACTGCTTGGGGACGTCCCTAAGGTCAATGCTGCTGTGTCCGTCAATGAACGGAAGAGAAAATAGGATTTTTGTACTCACCGTAAAATCCATTTCTCTGAGTTCATGGACGGACACAGCACCCACCCCTCCTTTGTTTGTACTGCTTGTTTACGAACTGAGGCTGCATGATGCAAGAGAGTGGGATGTACCCGGAGGACCCGCCCCCTGGGAGGTGCTGTACTGAGAGAAGTGTTTTAACACTTGAAGTGCTGTTTTTTCTGCCTAGTCGCTCCTGAAAGGAAGGATATATAACCCTAAGGTCAATGCTGCTGTGTCCGTCCATGAACTCAGAGAAATGGATTTTACAGTGAGTACAAATATCCTATTTTTTTCCATAGAAAATTACTTAGAACCCCCAAACATTATTAGCCGGATTCAGTAAGACTTACGATGGCGTATCAGTAGATACGACGTCGTAAGTCCGAATCCGCACCGTCGTATCTTTAAGTGTATTCTCAAAATGAGATACGCTTTTTAGTTGCTAAGATACGACTGGCGTAAGTCTCCTACGCCGTCGTATCTTAGCTGCCTATTTACGCTGGCCGCTAGGGGCGTGTACGTTGATTTACGCCTAGAATATGTAAATAAGCAAGATGCGCCTATTCACGAACGTACGCACGCCCGTCGCAGTAAGCTACGCTGTTTACGTAAGTCGTTTTTCAGGCGTAAAGATAAACCACCAAAAAGATGGTGTAGCCCATGCAAGGAAGGTATGGACGTCGGAAGTGCCGTTGAATTTTACGTCGTTTACGTAAGTCGTACGTGAATGGGGCTGGGCGTAGGTGACGTTCACGTCGAAAGCAATGAGTATTTCCGACGTGATTCTGAGCATGCGCCGTACGAACGGCCTTCATTTACATGGGGTCACGATTCATTAACATACAACACACCCCCTACCTGCCTATTTTGAATTAGGCAGGGTTACGCCGGGCCATTTGCGCTATGCCGACGTAACTTAGGAGGCAAGTGCTTTGTGAATAGAGGCCCTGATTCAGATACAATAGTGTATCTCTTGGCGGGCGTAACGTATCTGAGATACGTTACACAGCCGTAAATTAGGGCGCAAGTATTCAGAAAGAACTTGCGCCCTAAGTTAAGGCGGCGTAACGTATGTGGTCCGGCGTAAGCCCGTGGAATTCAAATGTGGATGATGTGGGCGTGTTTTATTTAAATTATTAGACACTTACGCCGGTCGGATCTTAGGGAAATCTATGCGTAATTTATTCTATGAATCAGATACGACTCCGCAACTCAGAGTTACGACGGCGTATCCGGAGATACGCCGCCGTAACTGCTCTCTGAATCCGTGCCACAGTACTTGCCTCACTATTTTGTGTCGGCGTAGTGCAAATGGGATGCGCTACGCCGACCTAAAGAAGCGCCGCTCTACCTGAATCCGTCTAATTATATATATTTTTTAGCAGAGACCCTAGAGAATAAAATGGCAGGCATTGCAATATTTTATGTCACACAGTATTTGCGCAGCAGTCTTTTTGGGGGAAAAAATGCACATTAATGTATAAAAAATAAAAAAAATTAAACCGTAACGTTTAACCCATTTTTTAAATTTTTTTGTATAACATGAAAGATGATGTTACGCCGCGAGAATCGTGATCTTTTTTCTAAGCCAAAAAATTGTGATTCTCATTTTATCCAGAATCGTGCAGCTCTACCAGCCACCCAAGGAGAGAGAGCAGCAGTGTCCGGTGTTTGTTACAGAACGTTTCATACTGGAGAGATCTGTGAGAAACGCACAAAGCACAAGACTCAGGTACAAATAGACAAAATTTGCTTATCCCAAAGTTCAGCTTTAGGGTATTTATAGTTAAACATTTCTTATTTACAGGAACTGTAACAGTTTTTTTTTTTGTGTTATTTTTTTATAAGCATGTGAGTTAGAGCCGGTTCACACTTAGGCGGCACGACTTCGGGGGCGACTCCGCAAGGTGTCCTGAAGACGACTTCAGTGGCGACCTGCAAAATGACCTCTGTATAGAAGTCAATGCAGGTCGCCCCGAGCCGCCCCCGAAGTTGTACAAGAACTTTTTTCTAAGTTGGAGCGACTTGCGTCACTCCTATTAGAACGGTTCTATTGCATAGAACGGGATGCGACTCGTCAGGCGGCTGAGCCGCCCGACGAGTCGCCCCAGTGTGAACCAGCTCTAAAACTTGCTGTGAATTATCTGATCAATATGTTTATGTTAGGGGTAGCCATATAATCAATATATAGATATATAGATAACTGAATCCAAAAATCAAAGTGTGGGACTTTATATGAGAATGTGGCCCTGCGGCACACAAATCTCCATCCCTGGTAATATGAACAAAGAGGGACTAATGGGGACTAGGGAAAATTGGGACTTTAAATTAAACAAAACATTAAGGGCAGAACAAATCAGTGGGTAAATAAAATAGGCTGTTTATTAGTAGCACATATGGATACGTTGCATTGTAGATACATAGTAATAAATAATATGTTAAAATTCATAGTGGGAACATGATCGATCAGTTATAAACATTCCAATAATATCATGATAGCCAAAGTAACACATGATAAACGATGTAACCAGCATGGATGCATGGTAATTATACATGGTAGATCAATAAGTATGTTAAAATGCATGATGGAGAAATGACTGATCGACCTCGATGAGTTCCAATATAGACATAGTAAACAATGTAACACATGGTATAGACTGTGATCAACAGCAATCAGTAGTAGTTGTTAACAGTAAAATTGAAAAATAATAAAAGCATGATCTGTCAATCATGACAGGTAGTATTTGTAACAATGTAGCAAATAATAACCAATGTAGCCAGCAATGTTGCATGGTGGGTATGCATGGTGATTCAATAATTACATATAGAGTATATAATAGCATGACTAGGCGATCATGGAAAGTTGCAAAAATGACATGGTAAACAATGTAACACATGGCAAGTACTGTGATCAGCAGTGTATCCAAATTGATGTAGATTCATAAAAAATATATAATATAGGGTACATGATTCGAACATTCAAATGCCCATGGTGGTATCCATGATTAGAGTGACATATCATCTATAGGGTAAGCTCGACGCGTTTCGTGGATAATTTCCACTCATCAGGAGCAAGTAGAGGCTATGGATACCTATAGTAAAAGATAAATGGTAGTAGAATACTAGTTAGGGGTAAGTAACTAGAAAGGGAAGAAGGGGAGCACGACTAGGTGGTCCAAACACTCTTACCTATGGTAATTGGTAGAACAAGATAGGAGGTAAAATTGTTGATCAGAGGCGTCAGACAAGGGGGGGTAGGTAATTACCCCACGGGGAGCTGACGTGGAGGCAGATTGGCGGCAACAGGGATCCGATCTCAGGATGTAGAGTGATGAAATGGTAGCATGATCCCCGACAGGGGTGGGCGGCGGCTGGGTTGACCCCCCCCAAAGGTCTCAGGCTTCACCATGCACGATGTAGACTTTGTTTCTCCTCTCGTCCGAGAGTGTATGTTAATGGACCAGAAAGGAATGCATCCTTAACCCTTTTCCATTCCCCTCCACCCCCCCCCCCCCTTTTGTTAGCGTTGTATTTTTACGCCATGTATTACTTCTCGGATTTCGTCCGTCCTTTATGCGAACTGTTATGTACTGTAGACTATGCACTTACTGACGACATTCTGCGTAGTGTCGTTTCAGCTGTATGTATGCATATTGTAACTCAATAAAACGTTTATTTAAAAAAAAAATGAAATGGTGAGTGCCTTGTCCAAGGGTGGGTGGTGAGTATGAGCCCGAATTACACACTTAGGCTATGCTTCCTGCTTTTCAGGTCTGCACAATAGTTGTACTTTACTGCTCCTTCTTATGTTGTCCAAATTATTGGAATCAGTGAACTTTGTGTTTGGTTGATGCATATTTTCCAACTTTTGAATTTGAGAAAGAGGGACAATTGTTAAAAGGGCTGAATGTGGCATGGTTAAAATGGACTGTGGCCAGCAAAGAAGGGGGAGGGACATTGGGGTATAATTTAACCTCTTCAGGTACGTGATTTTGCGCAGGAGGGCCACCCTGCCGCAGTGAATCTGTGTGGGGTGGTCCAGAAAGGGGTTAAAGATTTACCTGCAAGCAGCTTTGATAAGAATTATCTCCACTTGGTGGTAGAAGAATTACATAATAGGGTCAGAAGCACAGCCAAGAATGTACTGCCCATTAACTACTTCCCACCCACCTGCCCGCAATGTACTTGTACGCTGTTGCCTCTTTCTGGGTTTAAAGCACATGTAATGATTCATGGCTGGGACCTGCTGATCATCTGCATTCAATCACAGCCAAGAGCCCTGTGTTTACAATCAACACAGGGCTTTGTGCAGAGGGAACGATCTCTCTGTTTCTTCTCCCAGCAAAGCAGAGATAAGAAACAAATAGATCTATAATAAAAAGCAGCACACGTTACAAAAAGAATTTGTGTAAGTTGGTAAAGAATTTCAACATGGTGGTATAGTTGATGGTAAAGTTGCCACACATAACGGACACCTGCATCTTCCCATACCTGAAAGCCTTCCAATTTATTCAGTTCTGCATACAAAGGGTTGCACCATATCGACTTGGGCTAATCCAATGTGAAGTGGATGTGGTGTGTGTGTGTGTGTGTGTGAGCTAGGGACCACAGTGGTGTGCATGCGTGCATTGTCCGTGTGCCATGATGAATGTGTGTGTTTAATGTTCAAAGATGTCTACTGTGAGGTATCTCCTGACTGCTGTTCCCTCAGCAGACGGGGTAGCCTCAGTTAGGAGGGGATTGTGTGGTTCGGGGGTCAGGTCATCACGTAGGTCAATCTCCAGGCCCTTTCTCATGGCGTAGTTGTGCAGAATGCAACATGCACCGATGATCTGGCACACGCAGTTTGGGGAATACAACAGGGTCCCCCCCGGACTTATCCAGGCATCGGAAACGGGACTTCAGGAGGCCAAATGTGCATTCCACCACTGCACGGGTACGTATGTGTGCAGCATTGTAGTTTCTCTCTCCTCTGGTTTGGGGATTCCGGTATGGAGTCATGAGATGGGGTCCAAGTGCATATGCAGAGTCACCTGCAAGGGAAAAGACAGGAGGATGTTAGTCATGCATGTGCCCCTCGTGATGTCTGCATCAATGGGTCGTTCAGTCATGCCTGACTCCCATGTCACTCACCAACCAGCCAGCTGTTCCCGTACACGTTCTGTTCAAATTCTGTTGGGATGTTGCTTTGACGGTATATGTAGCTGTCGTGGCTGGACCCTGGGTGTTTGGCACGGACGTGCCATATGAGGCATTGGGCATCGGCTATCACCTGTACGTTGATGGAATGCCACTGCTTTTGATTGCGGTATATGTGTTCTGTGGCACGGGGGGGCCGTAGTGCCACATGTGTGCAATCGATGGCCCCCACGGTGCATGGGAATCCTGCAATCATGAAGAAATCCTTCATTGCCTTCTGCCGCAGATGCTCATGGGTGGGTCTGATGAAGTGGTGGGACATGCGTTTGAGGATTGCGGGGAAAACCTGGTGCACACATCTGCTCATGGTGGATTGTGACATCCCAGCCACAACTCCACTTATACGCTGAAAAGATCCACTGGCGAGGAAATGCAGTGTTGCCAGTACCTTGACCAGTGGCTGCACTGCATGTGCACGATGTGTCTTGCTGGTGATGTCATCATGCAGGTTTGTGGCTAATTCTAGGATGGCATCAGGGCTGAATCTGAAGATGCAATACACCTCTGAATCACCCATGCCAAAGACATCCATGCGCTTGCGTTATATCCTCTCCCGTGCCCTCCTACGAGTCAGTGGACCCATTAGTAGTGCTAGGACCACGGCTGCCCCTGGCATGTTGGCACACAGATGTGTTGTCCTGAAAGTGGGGTTGCTCAGCTTCCTCAGCTCGTCCGTAACGGTGCTGCTGTAGCTGCTCTCCAGCTGACCTGTGCACGTCTGGTGCAGAGATAAACCAGCTTTTTGATGGAATAACTTTAGGCCGGACGTACGACTTACGCGCACCGCGCGTAGCCTGCGTCGGGTGCACGTACATGCGTGAATCGGCGTATCTCCCTCATTTGCATATTTGAATAGGAAATCAATGTGAGCGCAAGATGCGTCGAGTGTAAATATGCGCCCACGACACTCCGGCGTAGGAAAGTTTAGTCGGTAGGAGGAAGCCTATTTTCAGGCGTATTTCGTTCTGTGGGTACGGCGCATAGATACGACGGCGCTCATTTACACTTACGCCGCGTATCTGTAGATACGCCGGCGTAAGTCTTTCTGAATCTGGCTAAGTATCTCACAAAAGTGAGTACACCCCTCACATTTTTGTAAATATTTTATTATATCTTTTCATGTGACAACACTGAATAAATGGTACTTTGCTACAATGTAAAGTAGTGAGTGTGCAGCTTGTATAACAGTGTACATTTGTTGTCCCCTAAAAATAACTCAACACACAGCCATTAATATCTAAACCGCTGGCAACAAAAGTGAGTACACCCCTAACTGTAAATGTCTAAATTGGACCCAAGTGTTATTATTTTGTGTGGTCATCATGATTTTCCAGCACTGCCTTAACCCTCCTGGGCATGGAGATCACCAGAGCTTCACAGGTTGCAACTGGAGTCCTCTTCTACTCCTCCATGACGACATCACAGAGCTGATGGATGTTATAGACCTTGCGCTTCTCCACCTTCCACTTGAGGATACCCCACAGATGCTCAATGGGGTTCAGGTCTGGAGACATTCTTGGCCAGTCCATCACCTTTACTCTCAGCTTCTTTAGCAAGGCAGTGGTTGTCTTGGAGCTGTGTTTGGGGGCTTTATCATGTTGGAATACTGCCCTGCGGCCCAGTCTCCGAAGAAAGGGGACCATGCTCTGTGTCAGGTCACCTGAGGCCAGATGACAGATGCACACCGTTGAGGTCAGGAGTGCACCGCTTAGGTAGTGGACCCTACGGCTGACTGCTGTGGATGGAACTCTGGGTGGTTAAGGGAGTCAGGTCCACTGGAGCACCAACAGGGATCCCACAGGGAGCTAGAGCATAAGATTCCCCAGGGCGCGCAGTCTAAGAGCCAGCAGGTGTTCACCAGAGCCTCTAGTGGTAAGGATGGACTGGGCTGCAACTGGCTCCAGGTTGCAGCCACCAGAGTCTCCCAGCTCACAGTAGGCTACAGGAGGATAAGAGGGGAAGCAGCAGACCAGGATAACGAGAGATAGTAAGGGGACAAGCCAAAGGTCAGGGCGACTAGCAGACAAGGATAAACATAGAACACACCAGAGGTCAGGGTCACAAGCAGGCAGGGATAGTCGAGAACAAGCCAAGATCGGTAAAACGGAGACAGACGTAGAGCACACGGCAAGGAAACCAAACACACAATAGCTTAACAAACAATGTTAATCTGAATAGAGGGAGGAGTGAAAAATTGACTTTGCAGGCACTTATATATAAAAATACAAAATCTTTAATGATGCATAAGAAACAAATATAAAAACACAAAATAAATTAAGTTGATAAAAACACAGTATGGGATAATTAGAAACAAAGATAGTGAGCCGTGCTGAGTGATTCTGATGATATGGATCACTTGAAGGCCTTCGGTTCGCACTCGGTCCACTCTTTGTTCAACCCTTTAAACATGTATAGTGTTCCACAGATGCTCTACTAGTTTCACGGATTTAATCCGCTTCATCGGGAGCTTGGAACTGCAACATAAGAAGTATGTATATCAAAAACAGAGATAATATAATACCAGAATACTGAACACCCGGACCTGAGTGGAAACCCAGACCAGGTCTACAGTATTCCATATAAAGTTTACTCACCATATAAAAATGGTTGATTATTCAAATGAGGAGCGCGGGAACAGAGGCACCACCCTGCAGAGGAAACCACCTCCTGACCGACCCAGCCGGGTCAGACACGAGTTTGATTCACCAATCGGCAAGCATCAATAGCATTCAACAGTGTGGAGCAAGCCACATCAGTTACCGCCGCCGCAGCCCTGCTATATTATTTACAGCAATTTATAAAGCCTGGTAAGTTATTGCTACTCTACTGCTTTAAACCTTTAATCACTGTAGAGCCCTAAAACCAATCCCTTATTCCCTAATCATTCCCTAATTATGTCCTTTAATCCTGTCTATTTAGACTGACTTCAGTAACGCTGCTGTTCCTATGTGTTACACCTATTCCAGCAGCTTCTTTTGTAGACAACTCTCTTTTTTTCAGGTAAATATCCTTTTAATTTTTGGTTTAGCTAAAAATAAATTTATTTTTCTTCCCCCCCTTTCCTTTTCTTAATTGCTTCTCCTGCCTTGCAAATGGTATTTTTTCAAAATACTGTTTATTGGCCAGTATCGGTTCACCGAACATAGTGTTGCCAATCGAAAATTATTGGCATAATACATATATGTACTTTCTAGCATAGCAATTGTTTGCAATTTTTTCAATGTTTATAATGGGGATCTGTTTTACTTGATGGCCATTTTTCATCATCATTTTTTATCGCACGGCAGTTGACTTTCTGTAGTTAGGAGCCTGTGATTGATTATCCTATTAAAAAAAAACTTGTTTCTTACTATTTAAACGAAATCCCTAAACGCAGCTTGGTTGCTACAAACTTTTTTGGGTCCACAGTAGTTGTTAGTTCTACTTTATGCATGTTTTTTTTTTTTTGCCAGTGCCTATTATTATGATTACTATCTTTAAATTATTCATTGCAGTACCAGTGGTCCCCCTTAGGTTAATCCAGGATTGGTCCAACAAGGCTTTATTGATGCTTGCCGATTGGTGAATCAAACTCGTGTCTGACCCGGCTGGGTCGGTCAGGAGGTGGTTTCCTCCGCAGGGTGGTGCCTCTGTTCCCGGCGCTCCTCATTTGAATAATCAACCATTTTTATATGGTGAGTAAACTTTATATGGAATACTGTAGACCTGGTCCGGGTTTCCACTCAGGTCCGGGTGTTCAGTATTCTGGTATTATATTATCTCTGTTTTTGATATACATACTTCTTATGTTGCAGTTCCAAGCTCCCGATTAAGCGGATTAAATCCGTGAAACTAGTAGAGCATCTGTGGAACACTATACATGGTTAAAGGGTTGAACAAAGAGTGGACCGAGTGCGAACCGAAGGCCTTCAAGTGATCCATATCATCAGAATCACTCAGCACGGCTCACTATCTTTGTTTCGAATTATCCCATACTGTGTTTTTATCAACTTAATTTATTTTGTGTTTTTGTATTTGTTTCTTATGTATCATTAAAGATTTTGTATTTTTATATATAAGTGCCTACAAAGTCCATTTTTCACTCCTCTCTCTATTCAATACAATCAGGATGTGGCACTATGTTACTCAAGGATGATTGATTGCCATCCAAGGGCATATGCAATCAAATTTCTAAACAATGTTGATCAGCAGGGCTGGCTTGCAGTGCACAGGTTAATATAGAGTTCCCTGATAGGGGTATTATATCCCAATGCTACCAGATGTTACTGTCCGAACACCTGAGGGCATACTCATGTAAGGCACTTTCTTCTTGGGAGAGGGACCTCGGCCAGATTACAGTTGACCAATGGGAGGAGGCTCTTCAGTCCCTAACTACTTGCTCTCTGAATGTGGCGCAAAAAGTTTCCCAATTGTATATACTATTAAGAGTGCACTACACTTATACATCTTCTGTGGCGCTGCCCGAAGCTACACAAGTATTGGAATCCTCCTGGATTACTCATGTGGGGAATACTCTAGTTATGGAAAAATATATATACCAGCATAGGGGGTGTCTGGGCAGGTTTGAGTGGATATGGTCAATGTGGCATGATACGCCGGGTTTGAGCCCCAGGGAACTTACGATGTTTATAGGTGGGAATGGTGCCGTGATGGAAGGTGAATTTAGTTGACATGTATCGTGGCGGGTTGGTATAGTATCTGGTGGAGTGGGGAGGATGATGGTTATGGGTGGAGGGCAATTGTCTATACATGTATACTGTACATTTCATTGGGTCCATTGTCTTTTTTTGCATTGGAAAGTATTGCTGTTTTTTCGATATGTTCAATAAACACCTTTTTTGATAAAAAAAATAAAAAAAAAGAGTTCCCTGATAGGGCCTGGGGTGGAGCCATGCTTGGAGGAGAGATTACTTAAGCAGCCAGTTGAGAATGATCCAGTAATCCAAGTCCTTAGTCTGCTTGTCTTCAGCAAACTGTTTGCAGGCTTTCTTGTGCATCATCTTTAGAAGAGGCTTCCTTCTGGGATGACAGCCATGCAGACCAATTTGATGCAGTGTGCAGTGTAGGGTCTGAGGACTGACAGGCTGACCCCCCCCCCCCCCCCACCCCTTCAACCTCTGCAGCAATGCTGGCAGCACTCATACGTCTTATTTCCCAAAGACAACCTCTGGATATGACACTGAGCACGTGCACACAAATTCTTTGGTCGACCATGGTGAGGCCTGTTCTGAGTAGTACCTGTCCTGTTAAACTGCTGTAGGGTCTTGGCCACCGTGCTGCAGCTCAGTTTCAGGGTCTTGGCAATCTTCTTATAGCCTAGGCCATCTTTATGTAGAGCAACAATTCTTTTTTTCAGATCCTAAGAGAGTTCTTTGCCATGAGGTGCCATGTTGAACTTCCAGTGACCAGTATGAGAGAGTGAGAGCGATAACACCAAATTTAACACACCTGCTCCCCATTCACACCTGAGACCTTGCAACGAGTCACATGACACTGGGGAGGGAAAATGGCTAATTGGGCCCAATTTGGAAATTTTCACTTAGGGGTGTACTCACTTTTGTTGCCAGTGGTTAAGACATTAATGGCTGTGTGTTGAATTATTTTGAGGGGACAGAAAATGTATACTGTTATACAAGCTGTACACTCACTAATTTACATTAGGGTTGTCCCGATACCGATACTAGTATCGGGGCCGATACTGAGCAGCTGTACACTCACTAATTTACATTAGGGTTGTCCCGATACCGATACTAGTATCGGGGCCGATACTGAGCATTTGCCGGAGTACTTGTACTCGCGCAAATGCTCCCGATGCCTGGCCGAATACTTTTTTTTTTTTTTTTTCGAGTGCGGGTGGTGTGCGGATGGAGTGCGGGTGGAGAGGGGGCGGAGAGCGGAGGAGAGCAGTCCTCGTATGGAGGAGAGGAGAGCTGCTCCCGCCTAGTCCCCTAAGGCAAAGCCAAGTCAATCCCCCCCCTCCTCCCGCTGCTGCCGACATCTAGTTAATATGCGCTGTGGGAACACAACAGCTTTCATTTGAATAGCAGTGTGTTCCCCGCCGCGTCTCGTCATGTATAGACACTCCCCCTTGCCCAGGATTGGACGGGTGATCTGTCTATCAAAGTGCCCGGGCAAGGGGGAGTGTCTATACATGATGAGGCGCGGCGGGGAACAGACAGCTATTCAAATGACAGCTGTTGTGTTCCCCCAGCGCATATTAACTAGATGTCGGCAGCGGCGGGAGGAGGGGTGGGGGATTGACTTGGCTTTGTCTTAGGGGACACAAGGCTGCATCTAAGGACATGGCTGCATCTAAGGACATGGCTGCATCTAGGGACATGGCTGCATCTAGGGACATGGCTGCATCTAGGGACATGGCTGCATCTAGGGACATGGCTGCATCTAGGGACATGGCTGCATCTAGGGACATGGCTGCATCTAGGGACATGGCTGCATCTAGGGACATGGCTGCATCTAGGGACATGGCTGGATCTAGGGACATGGCTGCATCTAGGGACATGGCTGAATTAGGGACATGGCTGCATTTAGAGACACAAGGCTGCATTGGGGACAAAGGGCTGCATTTGGGGACACGTGGCTGCATTTAAAAAAAAGTATCGGTATTCGGTATCGACGAGTACATGAAAAAAAGTATCGGTACATGTACTCGCTCCTAAAAAAGTGGTATCGGGACAACCCTACTTTACATTGTAGCAAAGTGTCATTTCTTCAGTGTTGTCACATGAAAAGTTATAAAAAAAATATTTACAAAAATGTGAGGTGTGTACTCACTTTTGTGAGATAGTGTATATGGGGAAACTATGATTGCAGCCACTTGAGGCTCTAACACCAGCGCAGATAGCAGGGGCGACAATGGGCACCCCTGCCGTGTGCCCCTGTAAAGTAGGAAAAAGGCTGTAAGGTCCTCATTTATCTGTAGTCTAGCCATGGGGGGCAGAATATAACAGTCGGACCCACTTAAAGCGGTTGTAAACGCGCGTAATTTTTTTTTTTTTTTTTTTTTTTTTTTACACCTGCAAGGCAAAAGCCATAATGAGCTCGTATGCACCGCATATTAGCTCATTATGAAATACTTACCTCGGAACGAGGTAGGGAACTTACCTGGTCCACGCTGAGCCGAGCGTGTCTTCCGGGTATCGCCGCTCCAGCGCTGTGATTGGCTGGAGCGGCGATGACGTCACTCCCGCGCATGCGCGCTGGAGATTTCTTTTCCGGCATGGGTCGGCGGGGCTGGCCCTTCAGCCGAGGATCCCCCCCCTGCGCATGCGCCGCTGCATTGCGAGGGGAATATATCCTAAACCGTGCAGGTTTAGGAGATATTCTTTATACCTACAGGTAAGCCTTATTATAGGCTTACCTGTAGACAAAAGTCAAAAAAGTGGGTTTACAACCACTTTAATAAACCTATCTGCCAGGCTGTAACGCCCCAACACTTCCCACAGGTATGTACATTTGATGCTGTTAAAGACCTTGGCAGCGTCAAGGGATAAGATTGCACAATTACCCAGGTTATCAACTGGTAGCTTAAGGTTCAAAAATAACTGATGTTCAAAGCAGTGAGCCGTGCTCGAATAAAGCTGGATTGATCACTATGAATACGTTTAGAAATAACTTTTGCTAGGCGTGTCGCCAGTACCCATACTAATGCCCCGCACACATGATCGGAAATTCTGACAAGAAAACCATGGATTTTTTGTGATGGAATGTTGGCTCAAACTTGTGTTACATACACACGGTCACACAAATCTTGACGGAAATTCCGACTATCAAGAACGCGCTGACGTACAAGACAAGCCAAGATCAATGAAGTTCAATAGGCAGTTCGGCTCTTCTGCTTGATTCTGAGCATTCTGAGTTTTTTTGCATGTCGGAATTGCATACAGACGAGCAGATTTTCAGATAGGAACTTTTTCCATCTGAAAAATAGAGAACCTGCTCTCAATCTTTTGTTGGCGGAAATTCCGACAGCAAAAGTCCGATGGCGCATACACACGGACCAAAAGCTCACACCGGACTTTTCTTGGCGGAAATTTCCGATTGTGTGTATGCGGCATAAGAGTTTTTAAATCAGTTGTCAAGAGTGAAATGGGCCTATAGGAATCGAGGGATAGACTGTACTGAATTATCACAGCCTCGTTCATTGAAGGGGGAAGGTGTCCCAGCTCCAAGGCATCATTAAATACCATTTATAATTTAGATAGAAGAATATCTGCATACCATTTGTAAACATTTCTTGGCAGTCCATCTGCCCCCCAGGGATTTCCCTTGAGTGGAGAGAACAAAGGATCCAAGAACTCATCCACAGTAAGTAGGAGCATTCGGCAACCTCCCCTCAGATGGAGTGAGTTGCAGAAGTGGGCATTTGAAAAGGAATGCCTGGATTTCAGTACACAAATTAACACTGGTTAGGCACACATTTAACCCCTTGATTACCCAAGATGTTAACACCTCCCTAGCTAGTGTCAGTGTCTAGTATTATTACTGATCACTGTATTAGTATCACTGGTGATGTCAGTGGCAGTTGGTCAGTTCCCACTCGGTGTCAGTTAGTGTCTGATTGTTCACCGCATCTCAGACCCATCGCCATTAGTAGTATAAACAAAACAAAATCCAGTACAGTTAGATGCTATAGCTAAACCAACTATATACACTTATTGGGATTTATTTTTTATCAAAGAAATGTAGCAGAATACATTTGCCTACAGAGTGCAGGTCTCTGGTGTTCATACAATTGTGCTCATATGTTTACATGGCAGAATTTATGATTTCTTGGCCATTTTTCAAGGAATATGAATGATAACACAAAAATGTTTCTTTCACTCATGGTTAGTGTTTGGCTAAGGCCATTTATTATCAATCAACTGTGTTTACTCTTTTTAAATCATAATGACAACAGAAACTACCCAATTGACACTGATCAAAAGTTTACATACCCTGTGATTGTGGCTTGATAACATGCACACAAGTTGACACAAAGGGGTTTGAATGGCTATTAAAGGTAACCATCCTCACCAGTGATCTGTTTGCTTGTAATTAGTGTATGTATAAAAAGTCAACAAGTTTCATTTGGAGAGGAATCAACAAGGCCTATGATGAAAGGTACACCATTCCTACTGTGAAACACGATGGTGGATCGCTGATGTTTTGGGGATGTGTGAGCTACAAAGGTGCCGGAAATTTGGTCAAAATTGATGGCAAGATGAATGCATGTTATCAAAAAATACTGGAGGAACATTTGCATTCATCAGCCAGGAAGCTGCACATAGGACGTACTTGGACATTCCAACATGACAATGATCCAAAATACGAGGCCAAGTCGACCTGTCATTGGTTACAGCAGAATAAAGTGAAGGTTCTGGAGTGGCCATCTCTGTCTCCTGACCTCAATATCATTGAGCCACTCTGGGGAGATCTCAAACATGCAGTTCATGCAAGACAGCCCAAGAATTTATAGGAACTGGAGGCTTTTTGCCAAGAGGAATGGGCAGCTTTACCATCTGAGAAGATAAAGAGGCTCATCCACAAATACCACAAAAGACTTCAAGCTGTCATTGATGTAAAGGGGGCAATACACGGTATTAAGAACTGGGGTATGTAAACTTTTGATCAGGGTCATTTGGGTAGTTTCTGTTGTCATTATGATTTAAAAAGCGTAAACACAGTTGATTGATAATAAATGGCTTCAGCCAAACACAAACCATGAGTGAAAGAAATGTTTGTGCCATCATTCATATTCTTGGAAAAATGGCCAAGAAATCATAAATTCTGCCAGGGTATGTGAACTTATGAGCAAAACTGTATCACAAAGAGTGAAGGGGCCAGGAGTGGCTGTCGCAGGAGTCAGGAATGGGTACACACGGAGTGCAGGAGTCAGGAATGGGTACACACGGAGTGCAGGAGTCAGGAATGGGTACACACGGAGTGCAAGGGTCAGAAGTACACAGACTATTGTTCACAGTTCAACTAAAAATGACCCTTTGCTTTCAGTAAAAATCTCCTACGAACCCATATCCCCCACAGTACACATCTTCCCCAACAGCCACAATTCCTCCTCTAATACAGATTTTCCCCCTCTGCACAGACACCCCCCTAGGCTATCTTTAAGGGCTGCCCTGTCGTCCTCCTGTTGCTGAACTTCCAGCACTGGCAGATAACAGCTTTGAATCCCCTGGCTCAACTGACCCCAGGGATGGACTGGCCATTGGGACTACAGGGAGTTTCCCAGTGGGCCGATGGCTCAGTGGGCCGGCTTCAGTGACAGCGGACCGCCGCCCCCTCCGCTCCTCTGTCTCTCCCTTTCCGCAGCGCTCACCTCCTCTCCCTGCCCACAGCGCTCACCTGGGGGAAACAAAGAAGCAGGGGGAGGACCAGAGGAGCATGGGGGAGGGGACGGACAGCTGACTCAACAGCTATGGCCTGGAAGTTTCTCACTCCTGCCTAATCTTGTCCCATAAGGGGGGGCACCAAACTGATTCTTTGCCCTGGGTGAAATAATGTCTAGCTTCCCCACTGGTACTGCCTATAAGAGTACCAGTACCAGCCGTTCTACTCTAATAAAGTAGAACGGCTAGTGGCTACTGAAGGGGGAGAGGGGGCTTGGGTGGCCGGGGGGGTGCGGGAGTTGTCCGGCCACCGTGGGAGAGACCTGTCAAAGTGGGCCAGTCTGGATGAAGTCCAGGGCCACATTTTTGTCCCAGTCCAGCCCTGACTGACCCAGTGGGGAAACGCCCCGTCTTCTGCCCTTTTCTCCATTGAGAAAAGTTTGGATCATCTTTACTGCAGCTGAGCCCAGAGACCTAAAGCTGTTAACCCCCACAGTGCCAGAAATTCAGCAGCAGTGGGGCATACTTTATAACAGCTAAGCAATGTAACT
The DNA here is from genome assembly GCF_905171775.1 of Rana temporaria. Classification (NCBI taxonomy): domain Eukaryota; kingdom Metazoa; phylum Chordata; class Amphibia; order Anura; family Ranidae; genus Rana; species Rana temporaria. The sequence goes on along the minus strand of NC_053497.1, from coordinate 148,866,712 downwards.
AAAGCTGTAGAGGAAAAACCTGTTTTTCAGCTTTTGATATACAATATACTTCCTTTAAGATATATGCACATTTTCTTTTTTTAATGACATTTCCACTTTAAACTATATTTCAGCAGCAGTCATCCGATTTTAGACAAGCACAGTCTTTCCAGCTCTATGCATCAGTTAGAGGATTGAAGCAATGACTTAAAAGAACCATACTGTATGCATGAACTAGTTGCTTATAATGTGCCAACATCTGTGCTACCTTTTAAACCGTACCTAAGTGGTGGTGTGGTATTATGAAGGATTATGTATAATGTTAATCATTGTCACATTACAACAATTCATTCTTTGTGTCAGGCTTTGCATGTGGAATGGAAGTGAGGATCAAGCACCTAGCAACATTGTACAGCACAGAACATTATGCAAAGTGCCATTACTCATATCAAACCAACAAATGTTTTCAGCTTGCAGGATCATATTCAACTGGTGTAATCTTAAAGGGAATGCATTGTGGTTGCATACATAGGCCCGGATTCGCAAAGCACTTACGCCAATGTATCTCGAGATACGCCGCGTAAGTGTAAATATAAGCCGTCGTATCTATGCGCCGGACTCTGAAACCAAGATACGCCTGAAAATAGGCTTCATCCGATCAACGTAACTTTCCTACGCCGGCGTATCGTGGGCGCATATTTACGCTGGCCGCAAGTGGCGCTCCCATTGATTTCCTATTCAAATATGGAAATGAGGGAGATACGTCGATTCACAAATGTACTTGCGCCCGGCGCATAATATACGCGGTTTGCGTAAGTCGTACGTCCGACGTAAAGTTATTCCCCATATATGAGGCACAACTCATGCTAAGGTATGGACCAGGGAACACAGCCGTCGTATTTTACGTCGTTTACGTAGTACGTGAATAGGGCTGGGCGTAGGTTACGTTCACGTTGTAGGCAGTGGTCCGTCGTATCTTAGGGAGTAGTTCCGACGTGATTCTGAGCATGCGCACTGGGATACGTCCAAGGGATGGCGCATGCACCGTTCGTTTTAAGTACTTGTATAGCACTCGGCCCATCATTTGCATGGGGTCACGCCTCATTAGCATGGCTCACGCCCACTTCCACCTACGACGGCTTACGCCGAGGGAACCCAGCGCAGTTTGGGAGGCAAGTGTTTGTGAATTCGGTGCTTGCCTCTCTGCGCTGCTTTGGCGTAGCGTATATTAGATACGCTACGCCGGCATAAATATGCGCCAATGTATGTGAATCCGGGCCATAGATTTTGTCTTTATTATGGTCAGCATTCATTTACATTTTTTTTTTTTCAGGTAAATGTGAAATATTAGATGCAAGCAGAAGGAGGTATTTTCACATGCTTTTCGGGGCTCATCTATTTTATTGAAAAAATCCAATTGTATACAGTGCTCAAAAGCTTAAGGTGAAACTTCACCTATTAAAAGATCCTTAGCCATTCTTGTCGATCCCCAACCTTTTAGAGAATTGAGTATTGTTCAGGCAATTCTTACAACATGAAAGATTTTTCAAGTAATGCCCCGTACACACGATCAGATTTCCCGTCGGAATAAACTACGACGGGTTTTTGTGACGGAATTCCGCTCAAGCTGTCTTGCATACACATGGACTCACCAAATTTCGACAGTCGAAAACGCGGTGACGTACAAAACTACGACGAGCCTAGAATAATGAAGTTCAATGCTTCCGAGCATGCATCGAATTGTTTCCGAGCATGCATGTTTTTTTCTCTGTTGGAATTTCATACAGATGAACGGAATTTCCGATTTTATTCAGTCGGAACATGTTCTCATTCTAAGTCCATCTGAATTTCCGACGGAAAAAGTCTGATGGGGCATACATACGGTCAAAATATCCGATGAAAAAATTCAGTCTGACTTTTTCCATCGGAAATTCTGACCGTGTGTACGCGGCATAAGTGTATATTGGGTTGTCAAATATAACTATTGTTTGTATTGCTATTATAATTCTGATGGTATAAAATGACAGTGTATGCTAAGACCATAGTATCGATGCACAACAAAAATGATCAGGCCACATCAAATGCGACATATTCATTTGAATTGCACCGCACCACAACTACAGGCAAAACATTAGACTCACAGTTGGGGCACAGTATTCACATTCAATCAGCCCATTCAGCTTTAAAAAACAAACAAAAAAACAGGCATTTAGGAGGCGGCAACATTGTTTTCTGAATACCTGTCAGTTGCGCCTGTACTCCTTTGTGAAGAGTGATCCACCACAGATCATCCTTCACAGAGCAACTCAAGAGTAAACAAGACTTTAAAGGAAAACCATAAACCATACTTTAAAGGAAAATGTTGTGCAGTTACACACAAAAAAAAATTGATGCAGACCCCTTGATAACGTCCTATTGGACAAAACGCATTGGGGCTGGACAGTTGAAACTGACATCTTGCCATTGTGTGGCTGTTCTTGTGAGTGATTTTTATCTCTCTCTTTTTTTTTTTTTTTTAATATGTTGGTTTTATCATTGGAACATTAAACCTGCTACACTATGGAAAATCCATCTGGACTCCTGGTGAGCTTTTTTTCAATCTCAGTTGGACTCCGTCTAGAGCCATCTGCGTGAGTCGAATGCTGTGATACATCCAGAGAGATTTCCACATATGTTATAAGGTGCATGTGCTGCTGTAATGGCAGCCATTTGTTCCGGTGAGTTTGTAATTCACTTGATGGTGGTGGTTCATCCATTTGGACTCAATCTGATATATACCTTCAAGTTCACTGGAGTGGTAGCATCGCTTTTATTTGTTTCACTATTTCATACATTTGGACTATGCTTTTAAATCTTATGAAGGTGTTTGTTTATAGACTGTGACTACCATTATCAGTCTAATGATGTGAATATCATCACTTTCATTTTTTCACTTTTTAATGACGCTTTGGAATTTTATGTAAATATATTGTTTTTGTGCACTTTTTGAACCCATGATTGCCATAATCAGTTTTATTATTTAGACAATATCACTGTTCTGACGCTACACCGTTTACTTACAAAATTATTTCCAAAAAATACAAAGTTGAAATTAAACACATTTTAAGATACATGTTCCGAACTATGGGGTCTGGGTTTATTTTGTTTGATGTTAAAAGGAATTCAATATCTTAGTGTGGCCTGTGTGTCATTAACCTTTGTAAATAGCTCAGTGCTAGAGACCGACACACACAGTTACTATGGCAGCAGAATGGCTCAGTCTGTCTCTTGCCCTGCAGGCAGGATGCTAATAGATGGAGCTCTAACCACAGTCATTGATGATGTCAGCCTGTAATACCCAGCTGTCAAACCTGCGTTCTCATAAAAAAAAAAATATTATGCTTGGAGAGACAACAAGACATTAATTTAGGCCTCATTCACACAGGATTCTATTGCAAGCAGCGCCAAGAACCCAGCAGATTCCTATGACTGGATGCAAAGTGTTGACGCCAGTAGCGGCCCGTCCATAGGGGGCGCATGGTCCCCCCCCCCCCAATCACAAAAAATGTAAAAAAATATATATATATTTTTTTAAACTGGCCCTTTAAGAAAAAAAATAGAAAAAAATAAGTCCTCCAGTGCACTGTGTTCGAGCGCCGGACAAAGTGCTTTATGGGAAACGCCACGTCTATGCAATCATGTGATTTCAGACATGGCGTTTCAATTTGCAGGCTTTAAACTGGCTTTGCGGCGCTTTCCATCCCGCCACATAGTTTCCGGAGCAGCGCCTGTAGTGTATACTTGGCTGGGTGAATGATAGACATTTGCACCGCCCTAGGACATGGACGGTGCTGTCTATCATAGTTACGTCACTTCCAGGTCAGCATCTCCGTGGAACGCACGTCCTGAGCGGAGCTGCATTAGGTAGGTAATGCTATCTACCTTGTACTGTGATCTGTGATGATCGGACTGTAGGTGGAGGGAGGGGGAGGGTGATCTGCTTCTGTGCCCCGATGTCCTGCTACAGCCATGGTTTACAGGCAGTATACAGGTTGATCTATCTAGAGCGCCCTGCTGCTTCAACTCTACCCTAAACTCTACCTTCAGCCAGAGCCATTCACCCAACAGTGTGCTGTGTCACAAATATGTGGCCTTCGGCTTCAAGAGGTTGTACCGCGGTAATGCCTGCAGCTGGAGGCATCACCCTGGTACCGGTTAATAGAGCGGGCATTCGGCTTTCTTGTAATCACAACAGATGTCGCTGTTATTACAAGTAGCGTGAGGCCCCACCGCCTGGCCGAAGACCCGAACAATGCTAGAATCGGCTTTTATTGGGTCTCGGATTTAGTAAACCGGAAGAAATATCATGACATGACTTCCGGTTTACCAGATTTAAAAAAAAAATTACAGTATTGAAAACAGCCAGACTTGGCGTTTTAAGTGAAAAGGAGGGGTTCAAGGTCTTATAGACCCCAGATCCCTCCATAAAGAGTACCTGTCACTGCCTAGTACTATCACAAGAGATGTTTACATTTCTTGTGACCGCAATAAAAGTGATCAAAAATAAAACATTTAACCACTTAAGATCCGGACCAAAATGCAGCTAAAGGACCAGGCCCCTTTTTGCGATTCGGCACTGCGTCGATTTAACTGACAATTGCGCGGTCGTACGATGTGGCTCCCAAACAAAATTGGCATCCTTTTTTTCCCCACAAATAGAGCTTTCTTTTGGTGGTATTTGATCACCTCTGTGGTTTTTATTTTTGCGCTATAAACAAAAATAGAGCGACAATTTTGAAAAAAAATGCAATATTTTTTACTTTTTGCTGTAATAAATATCCCCAAAAATATATAAAAAAAATATATTTTCCCTCAGTTTAGGCCGATACGTATTCTTCTACCTGTTTTTATATATGTATGCGCAAAATTTATAGCATTTACAAAATAGGGGATAGTTTTTATTGCATTTTTATAAAAAAAACATTTTTTTTACTACTAATGGCGGCGATCAGCGATTTTTTTTTTTTTCGTGACTGCGACATTATGGCGGACACTTCGGTCAATTTCGACACATTTTTGGGACCATTGTCATTTTCACAGCAAAAAATGCATCAAAAATGCATTTTGGAAAAAGGGGGGGGGGGTTCAAATTTGGGACTTTAAATGAGGTGGTTAGTAAACCACCTCCATCCCTGGTTGTATAATAAAAAAGAAAGAGAGAGAGCGGGACTTTAAATGAAGCATGTGCAGGGATCAGATTACAATGGATAGGGGGAAAATAATAAATCTTTCTTTTTTATTAAAAATGCATTGTTTACTGTGAAAATGACAATTGCAGTTTGGGAGTTAACCACAAAGGGGGTGCTGAAGGGGTTATGTGTGACCTTGTTTGTGTTTCTAACTGTAGGGGGGTGTGGCTGTAGGTGTGACGTCATTGATTGTGTTTCCCTATAAAAGGGAACACACGATCGATGACAGCTCCACAGTGAAGAACGGGGAAAGCTGTGTTTACACACAGCTTTCCCCGTTCTTCAGCTCCGGGGACCGATCGCGGGACTCCAGCGGCGATCGATTCCGCGAGTCCCGCGGTCACAGAGCTTCGGACCGGCTCGCGGGTGCGCGCCCGTGACCCACGGCTGGGCATTATACAATCACGTACAGGTACGTGATTGTGCCCAGCCGTGCCATTCTGTCGACGTATATCGGCGTTAGGCGGTCCTTAAGTGGTTAAAGAGACAGTGTAAAATATAAATAAATAAATAAAATAAGTAAAAAAAATATATATAGATTTAAAGCACCCTATTCCTCTGTGCTCATGTGCAGAAGCGAACGCATACGTAAGTCGTGCCCAGAAATATAAACGGTGTTCAAACCGCACATGTGAGGTTTCGCCACAATCGTTAGAACGAGAGCAATAAGACCTCCACTGTAACCTTAAACGGGTAACCTGGAGATTTTTAAGTACCGTAATTTGTCACCATTCCACGTGTGCGACATTTTAAAGCATGACATGTTAGGTAGAAAATGGTAAAAAGAAACTGCGCTAGGATAACTAAAAATGATGATGGCCTGAAGCTCTACAAAAGAAAGCAGCAACTAACCTGAAAACATAACAGTGTAAAGAAGTGAGAAAAATATATATAGTTGCGCTAATATCAAAGGTAACCTTTGCGAAAAAGGTGACCATAAATGTGAAACACCCCACACTAATTGAAGATAGAGCAGCTGTCAACTTGATCATCACTGGGTGTTTCCTTATTGCAATCATATGGACTCTTTTCATTTTCAATTCACTGTGGCCCGGATTCAGAAAGAATTGCACTCTATTTGCGGCGGCGCAGGGCAACGATTTTGCCCTGCGCCCCCGCAAATATTTTGCGCTGCCCTCGATTCACGGAGCAGTAGCTACGTAAATTGCGAGGGTGCGCCGGCAAAATTGCCCGGCGTAAGCGCGCGCAATGTAAATGATCCCGCCGGGGGCAGGAATCATTTAAATTAGGCGCGCTCCCGCGCCGAGCGTAGAGCGCATGCTCCGTCGGGAAACTTTTCCGACATGCATTGCGGCAAATGACGTCGCAAGGACGTCATTTGCTTTAAAGTGAACGTGAATGGCGTCCAGCGCCATTCACCATTCACTTAAGCAAACGACGTAAAATTTGAACGTCGCGACGCGGGAACGCCGGTATAGTTTAGCATTGGCTGCCCCTGCTATTAGACTGGAGAAAACTTTAGACCTTGACTGAGGAGAGTCTGCTCACCTGATGAAAGTTGGGCTGAACTAAGATTGAAAACTCCTGATATATTTATTGTTTTCTTTTCTTTGGACCTGATCCTCCTCCCCCCTCTGACACCCCTCTTTCTTCGTGAGTCCTTTTTGGCCTGGTGTTGTCCATGGGAAAAAAACGAGGTGACTGGTTCCTTTCATACACTGGGGGTGTATCATATTCCTGCCTGAACCTTCTTGAGTGATCAATATATTGTTCAGGATGTCTAGACATACTGACATCCTGAACAATATATTGATCATTCAAGAAGGTTACCTATGGAAAAATTGTGTCCACATTGGAGGGGTACAAATAAAGTGCGTACCATTTCCCAGCTTGAGACCCGCTGGATTTTCAATATGCGATCATATAGGCCTCATGGGTTGAATGTGGACTGGGACATCAATTGTTTTTTAAATAATGCATGATTTTTGTCCTGTCCACTTTTTTTGTTTCACCCTTCCATTATCCACCTCCCCCCTCTTCATTAATGGGCGTTTTTAATTCTCATATTTTTAATTATGGAAATGTATATTTCAAATGATATGAATTTTCTTTGTCTCATGATTATATTTTTGTATGGTAAATATTAAACTTTTTAGTATGTAATTTTATGCTATGTGAAGTTGATATGGTATTTCCTTGTTTTCCTCTGCTGCTGCATATACTCCGTCCATGTGTTTTACTCCTTTTTGTCCACAAGATGGCATCCATCTTATTATTATTATTTTCTTCCGTAATTTGCTTCGTTTTGTGCGTTGCACGTTAACATGTGCACGCTTCGTCCTTTTTCTCCCATAGTTCCTATTATTTTGCCCTCATCCATCATGGCGGATGTGGCTATATATAGAGAGCTTTGTGATGACGCTCGCCTAGGCAGCCTATCCCCGTAGATGTCTGTATTGCGACGAAACGCGTAGGAGGAGCTTAGCCGTAGTGACGTCATCACGCCAGACGGAGAGACACGTGACGAACGGAGGCACGAAGCAGACGGAGGATTCGAGGAAACGCCATCCTCTCCACGCCATATCCCACATGCGATTGTATCAAGTTTTAATTGTAAGTGCACACCTGTTTTTATTAAATCAACCTCTTATACAGTAACGCACTATGTGGTTTCCCATCATTCTCTATTTTATGAATTTCATCAACGCCAATTGCTCACTGGAGTGGATTTGATTAGGATCTTGTCCCTTGGAGTTCTTGTGCTGGTGTAGTAGCAGTATCTGGAGTAGTCTTTTCAGGGAAGACTTTAAACATCCTTACATCTTATAAGACCGTTGAAAGCCCGGTCTTTTTCTCTGGTAAGGAGATTTAATTTCCCACACATTGGGTGTCTTTCTTCTTTATCTCCGGTGGAGGATCTTTTTAAACGCAGACACTTGTGGATACTTAGATGGACTCAACTCACTGATTTTTTTTATGGACTATAAATTGTATTATCCTATATACTGCACTCATTCATTCATTTGGATGGGTCTTACATTTTGAACTTTTTAATTTTATAGCTCACTTATCAGGATCACAATTGATATTGGTCATTCATTATTTGTTTCAAACTCAATTTTCTCACAGGTCAAGTTAGTAGCGCTGTATTATCTTGTTTTTTTTTCTTTCTTGTTTACTATGGTATTTAGTAATTAATACTGGCAGCTTCTTATTTCATTTCACATGGTTTGACACATATTTGATTTCACACGTTAGCGCAGTGTTTTTTCTGTTTATACAGAGAAATCTCTTTCTATCCTCAGCAGGATTGCCGTTGCCTTGGAGGCCAGGCAGCCGTCGCCTGCCAGGAGTGGGCCACCTGGGGATGACCCACCTCCAGATCTCCCACCCCCCCCCCCAGGCTCCCCCCAGGCAGCTGAGGAGCCAAACAGCTGGCAGCAGGCGCAGCCAGCATAAGGGCAAATAAATGCCTTTTTTTTGTGTTTTTTCTGCTCTGGTGATGGGCTTGATTTTTGAAAAAAGCCTCAGGTGATGCTTTCCTTTTATTTGTGCAAGCACACGGTGAGGAGTGCTGCTACAGTGTGACTGGTGTGTGAATGGGAGGGGGTGTCACTCCTGCTGGCAAAGGGGTGTCACCCTCTGCCGTGTGAAAGGTGTATGAATGTACAGTGACATAATTGGAGCCTTGGCGTGGCGTTGCTGCTCCCTAGTACCGTGTGGTGTACTTTGGTCTAATCCAATTTGATGAGGATGTGATGTGTGTGTGCTAGGGCCCACAGTGGTGTGCATGCGTGCATTCTACTTGTGTCATGATGAATGTGTGTGTTTAACGTGAAAAGATGTCTTCTGTGAGGCGTCTTCTGACTTCTGCTCCCACAGCAGACGGGGTAGCCTCGGTTATGGGGGGAGTGTGTGGCACGGGGGTCAGGTCATCACGTATGTCAATCTGCAGGCCCTTTCTCATGGCGAAGTTGTGCAGCATGCAACATGCACCGATGATCTGGCACACAAAGTTTGGGGAATACAACAGGGTCCCCTCAGACTTACCCAGGCATCGGAAACGGGACTTCAGGAGGCCAAAGGTGCGTTCCACCACTCCACGGGTATGTGCATGTGCTTCATTGTATCTTTGTTCTCCTGGGGTTTGGGGAGTCCGGTATGGAGTTATGAGATGGGGTCCAAGTACATATGCAGAGTCACCTGGAAGGGAAAAGACAGGAGGATGTTAGTCATGCATGTGCCCCTCGTGATGTCTGCATCATGGAGGGGGACAGTCATACCTGACACCCATGTCACTCACCAACCAGCCCGGTGTCCCCCTACATGTTCTGGTCAAAATCTGTTGGGATGTTGCTTTGACGGTATATGTAGCTGTCATGGCTGGATCCAGGGTGTTTGGCACGGACGTGCCATATGAGGCATCGGGCATCGGTTATCACCTGTACATTGATTGAATGCCAGTGCTTCCTATTGCGGTATATGTGCTCTGTCTCACGGGGGGGGGGGGCCGTAGTGCCACATGTGTGCAATCAATGGCCCCCATGGTGCGTGGGAATCTGTCAATTCTATAGAAATCCTCCATTGCCTTCTGCTGCAGATGCTGCTGGGTGGGTCTGATGAAGTGGTGGGACATGCGTCTGAGGATTGCGGGGACAACCTGGTGCACACATCTGCTCATGGTGGATTGTGACATCCCAGCCACAGATCCACTTGTACGCTGAAAAGATCCACTGGCAAAGAAATGCAGTGTTGCCAGTACCTTGATCAGTGGCTGCACTGCATGTGCACGATGTGTCTTGCTGGTGATGTCATCCTGCAGGGTTCTGGTTAAATCCAGGATGGCTTCACGGCTAAATCTGTAGATGCGATACACCTCTGCTTCCCCCATGGCAAAGACGTTCATGCGCGTTCGGTAGATCCGCTCCCCTTCCCTCCTACGAGTCCGTGGACCCATTAGTAGTGCTAGGAGCACGCCTGCCCCTGGCATGTTGGCACACAGATGTGTTGTCCTGCAAGTGTGGGTGCTCGGCTTCCTCAGCTCGTCCGTAATGCTGCTGCTGTAGCTGCTCTCCAGCTGACCTGTGTCCTGGTGCAAAGTTATTCCACCTTTTTGGTGGAATAACTTTAGGCCTGATGTAACACTTGATTGCACCGGGCTTAGCCTAAGTCTGGCGCACTTTCATTCGCGAATCGCCGTATCTCCGTAATTTGCATATTTAAATAGGAAATCAATGCAAGCGGAAGATGCGTCGCGCCTAAATATGCGCCCGCCTTAGAAAAGTTGCATCGGTCGGAAAAAGCCTATTTTCAGGCCTATCTTGTTCTGTGGGTACGGAACAAATGCGTGCCGGCGCATATCTACACCTACGCCGCTTATCTGTAGATAAGCCGGCCTAACTCTTTCTGAATCTACCTATTAGGCCGAGTACTCACGAGCAGACATGTCCGATGAAACCGGTCCGCGGACCAGTTTCAGCAGACATGTTTGGTCGTGAGTACGAGGCCTTACAGTTTAGGAGACGATCTGAAGAATGAGCGAGGAGCAAGGGAGAACCGCGGGGGCTGTCCTTTATTAAAGTGTCAGGCAATGAGGAGGCCCAGGGATCAGAACAGCTTCTCTCCTTCATTAACATGTTCCACTTCTTCCGGTTCTCTAGACATCGGGTCAGAACGTTCTCCAAAGTCACATTGTAATTCTGCTGATCTGTGAAAAACAAAAAAAGATTGTAGAATAGAAGTTAGATGTTAAGAGTGTAAATTGCACATGTACAATTATTATGTAGCAGCAAAAAGGAGAAAAAGATCTTGCACCAGGTTTTAGTGCGGTCTACTCCCTTCAGATTTAACCTGTACCTCATTTTGTTTAGCTTTGGCAAAACAATACTCTGAACGTGACACCTGACCCTAGGGGGTCACGACTAGAGGACGACCGGTATTTGGCATTTTTTAATTAATCGGCTTTGGCCAATTGTGCCGATAAAAAAGGCAGATTTAAAACTTCAGTGCGACTTGCAAATAACTTCTGTCTCTCCTATCTGGGCAGCCTGCCAAGTCTGAGAAAAGAAGCAAAGAGATACAGGGCCAGATTCAGATAGGAGATACGACGGCGTATCTCCTGATACGCCGTCGTATCTCTAAGGCCGGTCGGTCGTATCTATGCGACTGATTCGTAGAATCAGTTACGCATAGATATCCCTAAGATCCGTCAGGTGTAAGTGACTTACACCGTCGGATCTTGGGCTGCAATTCCAGGCCGGCCGCTAGGTGGCGCTTCCGTGTCTTTTACGCGTTGAATATGCAAATGAGCATTTACGCCGATTCAGAAACGAATGACCGCACAGCGCTTTTTTTTTTACGTCGTTTGTATTCGGCTTTTTCCGGCGGAAAGTTACCCCCTATGTTAAGTATGGCCGTCGTTCCTGCGCCGAGTTTTGAATTTTTTACGTCGTTTGCGTAAGTCGTTCGCGAATACGGCCGGAAGTAATTTACGTTAACGTCGAAACCAATGACGTCCTTGCGACGTCATTTGAAGCAATGCACGCTGGGAAAATTTGCGGACGGCGCATGCGCAGTTCGATCGGCGCGGGGACACGCCTGATTTAAATAGTACACTCCCCCTAGCCACGGAATTTTAATTCCGCTGGGGGATTTACAATACGCCGCCGCAAGTTTTGAGGTAAGTGCTTTCTGAATTAAGCACTCGCCTCAAAAACTTGCGGCGGTGGATCGTAAATCAGATAGGTTACGCGGATCTAAAGATCCGCTAACCTATCTGAATCCGGCCCACAATGTTCATACTTGTCAATGGACTGGACTTGTGTGTACAAGTTCTCAGTTTAACCATTTAAAGACTAAGGCCCGGATTCACAAAGCACTTACGCCGACGTATCAAGATACGCCAACGTAAGTACAAATGTGCGCCGTCGTATCTATGCGCCGACCCACAAACTAAGATACGCCTAAAAATAGGCTTCATCTCACCGACGTAACTTTCCTACGCCGTCGTATCGTGGGCGCATATTTACGCTGGACGGAAGTGGTGCTCCCATTGCTTTCCTATTCGAATATGGAAATGAAGGAGATACGTCGATTCACGAACGTACGCGCGACCAGCGCATACTATACGCGGTTTGCGTAAGTTGTACGCCCGGCGTAAAGTTATTCGCCATAAAGGAGGTGTAACTCAGCAGCAGACATGCAAAGGTCTGCGCCAGCGAACACAAGCCATCGTATTTTACTTTGTTTACGTTGGACGTGAATATGGCTGGGCGTAGGTTACGTTCACGCCGAAGGCAGTGATCCGTTGTATCTTAGGCAGTTGTTCCGACGTGATTCTGAGGATGCGTCCACGGGACGGTGCATGCGCCGTTCGTTATACGTATCAGCTGGTGCGTCTGCCCCGGGCGCTGAGCTGAGGGGGGGCGAAATCCTGCGCCAGTATGTGTCACCGTCCGAAAGTTCCGTATTAAGTTTCGTCCGACGCCGTTCTCCGGCTGCCATGTTTAGTCTCAGGTCGGCCCCCGGCATCCCGTGATTGGTTCAAGTGATCACGTGTGGCGGCCTGGCCTGGTCTATTCTCAACCGCGGGGAGCGGGGCTGGTCTACGATGCAAGCTGTGACTGTACGCTCGCTGTCTCCGCCTCCTCCTCAACCTCCACGGAATGGATCATGGGTGAACATGTTCCCGTCGGGGCGGCCCGGGCATGCAGTGTGACCGGCGGCGCAGAAGCAGAGTAGGAAGAAAAAAAACAGGTTAGAGACTCGTCTCCCTCGTGATTTTTTCTGCTGGCCGGGGGGGGGGGGGGGAGTAGGTATTGGTCTGGGGAGACTAGGGAGGGAGCAGCCG